>NW_025423491.1:2003448-2180643 GCF_020740685.1 Jaculus jaculus
TTACAGATGAGGCCTGGGAAAACATGACCATCATAGTGTTAACAGAGTGGCCTGGGGGAGACGTGACCAAACATCATGTTACAAAAGAGGCCTGGGAGACTTGATCATCATTGTGTTACAGAAGAAGCCTGAGAAAACATGATTATCATTGTGTCACAGTTGACACCTGGGAAGTCATGATAATGATTGTGTTACTGATGTATGGTGTCAACTGTGACACAATTATTTTTTGGAGAAGAGGCCAAGGGAGACATGAACATCATCTGTGTTACAGATGAGGCCTGGAGGAACTTGATCATCATTTTTTTGCAGATAAGGCCTGTGAACATGACTTGATCATCACTGTGTTACAAATGAGGCCTGAGAAGACATGATCATCACTATGTTATAGTTTGAGGACTGGGGAGACATGATCAACTTTTTGCTACAGAAATAGTATGGTGAAACAAATTTATCATTATTATTTTACAGATGTGGCCTGGGGGACATGTTCTTCAGTACAGATGAGGCCTGGGGAGACATGATGTTCATTTGGTTTTACCCGATGAGGCCTGGGGTAATGACATGATCACCTTTGTTTTTCAGATAATGCCTAGGGAGACATGATAATCATCATAGTGTTATAGATGAGGCAAGGAGGGCATGAACATCATGCTGTTACAGATGGAGGCCTGATGACAGCATGATCATCATCATGGTAAAGATGAGGCCCTGGGAAGACATGACTATCATTGGGTTACAGATGAGGCTTGGGGCATGATATTGATCATCTTAGTGTTTCATATGAGGACTAGGGAGACATGATCATCACTGTGTTATGGATGAGGTCTGGGGAGTCATGATCATGATTGTGTTAAAGTTGAGGCCTGGGACATTCAAGGCTCTTTCAAGTTACTTGGAAATCAGGTGGGTTTAAAAAAAAAATTTAGGGGGGTGGACATGGGGTAGGGGAGATATGAGTGTGTAGAAGGTTCACACAAAATGAGCTCTGTAGAATATTTGTCTGAATCTTGTTTTTTTTTTTTTAATGTTTCATTTCTTTATGCAATGTCTGGTTCCTAGGCAGGAGTGTGGAGATACAGAGATATTTTTATTGGAAGCATTTCCACTGCACCTGCTAAGATTGTATTTAATGTTTTGTTGTTGTGTCTGCTGTTTGGTGGGTGGTGGTTGTGTTGACAATGAGAGAAAAGATGGCAATATGATTTATTATTATTTTTTAATGGTCATTTTTATTTATTTACTTATTTGAGGGGTGACAGACAGAGAGAGAAAGAAGCAGATATATAGACAGAATGGATGCACCAGGGCCTCCAGGCCACTGCAAACAAACTCCAGACATTAAGCACCCCTTTGTGCATCTTGGTTAACATGGGTCCTGGAATTGAGGCTTCGAAACCGGGGTCCTTAGGCTTCACCAGGCAAGCACTTAACCATTAAGCCATCTCTCCAGCCCTGATTATTCTTTATTTAATTTTTTAATTTTTTACTATTTTATCTTCATACAGGCCTTTCCCTCGCTCTTCCACATTTTTTCACTTTATTTTTCATTTTTATTTAAACCCCCCTTTCCATTTTTTTTAAAGTACTTCATTCCCACTCCCTTTTATATATATGGCCACATTTCTGAAGCTGCTTTGGCTAAGAAATAGTTTCTGATGAAACAGTTTTCTAGAAAAGTGCAAAATATAATGTATGGGGATGGTGGTGTGATTTGTGTAAGGTACATGTGGTTATAATATATGGTTCTTACTTGGCTCTAGAAAAAAAAATATATATATATTTATGATGTAGTGTGATATTTTGAGGTTCTTTTGGCTGGGGCTAGCTAAGTGATTTTCCAGATGGCTGGGTCTGTCCTTGTCCCCTTTAATGCCCTGTTTCCTGATGCCTTCTCCTGACTGAGCTGAAATAGTTGATGGTTGTAGCTGACTCTCACCCACTTTGTGGCCCAGGGGAGGGGTTGCTGGGTACCCTTTCTCCCATTTCTCAATCTGTACTCCAGTACAAGAAGCAATGTAGGCCAATTCACATCTAAGAAGTTAGAAATTCTTGTCTCAATTGTCCTGGCTGTATTGAGAGTGTTTGGTCACCACCTATTAGGTTTACTGCTGACAGTTCTAAACTGGCTTAGAGTTGCCATGATAATTCCATCCTGCCTCGCTTTCCCCTTCACAACTCCACTCTTCCATCATGTCACTTTCTTTTTAAAGGTGGATGATTGCATTGAATTTTATATCATGCATGGTTATTAGTTTGTGGGAGCCATGGGTGGAATGTGGTGGTTTCATTCAGGTGTCCCTCATAAACTTTGGTGTTCTGAATGAAAGAGTCCAAACTGATAGTGATTTGGGAATCAATGCCTCCTTGAGGTAGTGTATTGGTGGAGGTGGACTTATGGGTTTTATAATCAGTTTCACTATGGCAGTGTTTGGCACACTCTTCTGTTGCTATGGTCCATCTTATGTTGTCCAGGGGTGATGTCCAACCTCTGCTCATGTCTTCATTTTTCTTGCCATTATGGAACTTCCCCCTGAGCCTATAAACCAAAATAAACCTCTTTTGCCAATATAAACAAAAAAAAAGATGAGGCCTGGGAGACAAGATCATCATTGTGCAACAGATGAGGCATGAGGAGACATGATCATCAATGTTTCATAGGAGAGGCCAGAAGAGACATGTACATCAATGTGTTGCAGATGAGGTCTGGGGAGATGTGATCATCATTATATTAGACATCAGGTCTGAGAAGACTTGATCATTGTGGTGGTTTGATTCAGGTGTCCCCCTTAAACTTGGGTGTTCTGAATGCTAGGTTCCCAGATGATGGAGATTTGAGAATTAACACCTCCTGGAGGCAGTGTATTGTTGGGAGTGGGCTTACGGATATTATAGCCAGTTTCCCCATGCCATTGTTTGGCACACTCTCCTGTTGCCATGGTCCACCTTTTCCTGGCCAGGAGGTAATTTTCATCCTCTGCTCATGCCATAGTTTTCCCTGCCATCATGGAGCTCCCCCCTCGAGCCTGTAAGCTAAGATAAACCTCTTTATTCCCCACAAGCTGTTTTTGGTTGGGTGATTTATACCAGCAATGTGAACCTGACTATTGCAATCATCATATCATCATTGTGTAAGAGATGAGACCTGGTGAGACATGATCTTCACTATGTTACAGATGAGTCCTGGGGAGACTTGATTGTCATTGTATTACAGAAGAAGTATGGGAAGACATGATCATCACTGTGTTACTAATGAGTCCTGAGGAGACATCATTTTGTTACAAATAAGGCCTGAAATGATAGGATCATCACTGTGTTACAGATAAGACATGAGGAGTCATGATCATGATTGTGTTGTGGATGAGGCCCAGGGAGACATGATCATCATCATGTTACAGATAAGGCCTGGGAAGACATGACCAACATGTTGTTATAGAGAGGCCTGTGGAGACATGATCATCAATATGTGAAAGATGAGGCCTGGGGGCACATGATCATCACTGTGTTAGACATGAGGTCTGTGAAGGCTTGATCATCATTGTGTTAGAGATTAGACCCTGGGAAACATGATTTTCATTGTGTTAGAGATGCATCCTGGGGAGAAATGATCATTATTTTAGAGTTCAGGCCTGAAAAGACTTGATCATAATTTTGTTACAGATGAGGCCAGAAGAGATATGATCATCACTGTTTTACAAATGAGGCCTGGGGAGACATGATCATCATTGTATTACAGAAGAACCCTGGGCAGACATTATCATCACTGTGTTACAGATGAGGCCTGCAGAGTCATTATCATGATTGTGTTATAGTTAATGCCTGGGGAGACATGATCATCATTGTACTACAGATCAGGCATGAGGAGACAGATCATCAGTGTTTTACAGAAGGGGTCAGGGGAGACATGAACATCTATGTGTTGCAGATGAAGCCTGGGAGACTTGATCATCATATTTTTACAGATGAAGCCTGGGAAACATGATCTTCATTGTGCAACAGACAAGACCTAGGGATGCTTGATCATTATTGTATTAACAGACAATGCCTGGGGAGACATGATCATCTTTGTATTAAAAATGAGGCCTGAGGAAACATGATCTTCACTGTGTTAGAGATGAGGCCTGATGAGTTATGATCATCACTGTGTGACAGAAGTGGTAGGGCTTTATCCTCATTATTTTACAGATGTGATCTGGAGAGACATGATCATCATTGGGTTACAGATAAGGCCTAGGGTATGACATGATTTCCTTTGTGTTTCATATGAGGCCTAGGGAGACATTATCATCAATGTGTTACAGATGAGGCCTGGAGATACATGACTAACATGTTACAGATGAGGTCTGGGGAGACTTGATCATCACTGTGTTAGAGATGAGGCCTGGAGAGACATGATCATCATTGGGTTACAGATGTAGCCTGGGGAAATATGATCATCACCATGTTAGAGTTCAGGCCTGGAGAGACTTGATCTTCATTTTGTTACAGATGAGATCTAAAGAGATATGATCTTCAATGTGTTACAAATGAGGTCTAGGGAGACATGACTGTCATGATGTTACAGATGAGGTCTGGTAAGACATGGTCATCATTGTGTTAGAGATAAGACCTGGGGAATCATTATCATGATTGTGTTACAGATTACATCTGGGGACACATGATCATCACTGTACTACAGATGAGGCATGAGGAGACATGATCATCAATGTTTTAGACAATAGGCCAGGGTAAACATGAACATCAATGTGTTAGAGATGAGGCCTGGGGAGTCTTGGTCATCATTTTGTTCCAGATGAGGCCTGTGGAGATGACTGGATCTTCATTGTATAGAAGATTATGTCTGGGGATATTTTTTATCATTGTATTACAAATGAGGAATGGGGAGGCATGATCATCATCATGTTAGAGGTGAGGCCTGGGAAGACATGATTATCAATGTGTTAGACATGGGGCCTAGAGAGAAATGATCATCACTATGTTAGAGTTCAGGCCTGGAGAGACTTGATCATCATTTTATTACATATGAGGCCTGAATGATTACCACTGTTTTACAAATGAGGCCTGGGGAGACATGAACATCACTGTGCTACACATGAGACCTGGGAAAATGATCTTTAAGGTGATGCAGATGAGGTCTGCTGAGACATAATCATATTGTATTACAGATAAGACCTGGGGAATCATGATGATGATTGTGGTACAGATGATACCTGGAGATACATGATCATCATTGTACTACAGATGAGGTATGAGGGGATATGATCATCAATGTTTTAGAGATGAGGCATGGGGAGACTTGATCATCACTGTGTTACAGATGAGGCCTGAAGAGATATGTTCATCACTGTGTTACATATAAGACCTGGGGAGACTTGATCATCTTGTTACAAATGAGACATATAGAGATGACTTAATCATCATTGTGTTGCAGATGAGGCCTGAGTAACATGATCATTATTGTGCTACAGAGAAGACCTGGGGCAATTTGATCATCATTGTGTTATCGATGAGGTGTGGGGTAACCTGGCATGGTGGTGCATGCCTTTAATCCCAGCACTCAGAAGACAGAGGTAGGAGGATCATCATGAGTTTCAGGCCACACCAAGACTGTAGTGAATTTCAGGACAGCCTGAGCTAGAGTAAAACCATACCTAAAAAAAAAAAAAAAAGAGCTGATATAGATGATATAGGCCTCATCTGAAATACAATGATAGTCAGGCCCTCCCCCCAGTCTCATCTCTAATACGATGATAACCAAGTCTCCCCAGGCCGCATCTGTAACACAATGATGATCAAGTCTCCCCAGGCATAATCTGTAACACAATGATGTTCATGACTTCTCAGGCCTCATCTGTAACACAATGATGATCAACCTCCCCAGGTCTCAAACTTAACATATTGATAATCAAGTCGTTCCCTGTCCCTCACCTCTAATACAATCATAATCAAGTCTCCCCAGACCTCATCTGTTACACAATTATGATTAAGACTCCCCAGGCCTTGTCTGTAGTACAATGATGATCATGTTGCCTAGACCTCATCTGCAACACAGTGATGATCAAATAACCTCCACAGGCCTCATTTGTAAGCAAATTATGATCAACTCTTCCCAGAGCTCATCTGTAACACAATGATGTTCATGTTTCCCCCTGACTCTTCTCTGAAACATCGACAATGGTCATGCAGTCTCAGGCCTCATCTGTAACACAGTGATGATCACGTCTCCCCAGGCTTTAACATGATGATGATCATGATTCTCCAGCCCTAATCTGTAAAACCATGATGCTCATGTCTTTCCATATATGCCTCATCTGTAACAAGATCATGATCATGTTCTCCAGGCCTCATCTGTAACAACATGATGGTCATGATGCTGTTTTCTCTCAATAAACAGTCTTGTCTGTAGAGATCAAGTCTGGTGTTCTCTTTTGCTTTTCTGTTACACTTTCCTTACATTTCTGCTGTCGTGATTTGGATACCCCTCCA
This sequence comes from Jaculus jaculus, assembly GCF_020740685.1. NCBI lineage: Eukaryota > Metazoa > Chordata > Mammalia > Rodentia > Dipodidae > Jaculus > Jaculus jaculus. The sequence goes on from NW_025423491.1 coordinate 2,009,935, forward strand.
GGGCTTTGGGGACACACACCCTCTCCCTTCCCTTCTCCTTCTCTCTACTTCTCTGCCAATGTTTCTCTTTCTCTCAGAAATAGAAAAACTCACTGTGCTCACTACTCTGAACTAACCAGTTACATGAGACCTGAAACCTTCAGTCTTTCCAGCTTGACACCTGGAGCTTCTTCCTTTTCTTCTTTTCACCCTCTCCCACTGGGCTTTTGAACTCCAGACTTAGACATCTCTCTCCATACTGCATCCACACATCATCAAATTACAACTTCAAGACAAGGTATTCGTTCTCAGTCTGTGGCAGAGGTGCCCTGTATCAGATCTTAGAAACTCTGTGCATTTCTCATATTTTGGTCCGTGGAAGATCGCAGCCTCCAGGTGTTGTGCCAACACTCCTGACCAGGAGCCAATTCCCTCTGTCACCCAGGAGTCACCCAGAGAACCGCCACAGAAGCTGAGACACTAGAATGTAAAAGCAGCAGTTTTCCTAATTGCAAGCCTAGGCCTGGGATCTGTCCACACAGTCTGGCACAGTGGTAGTGAGGGAGAGAGCCCTGACCCTCAGAGGAAAGGGGTTTATAAAGGAAAGGTTACATCATAGTGTGACTTTTAAAATGATTGGGTCTAAGAGGGTGTACGCGGGAATTTCAGAGAGGGTGCACGTGGGAAATCCAGCCTACTTATCTTAGGTAGTAACTTGTTTGCAGAACCTATTGCAAGAGCTGTTTGCAGAACTTTTGCAAGAGGCCGGAGCCTCCATGGCTAGGTATCTCTGGAATGTCCTTGAAGTGGAGGCTTCCCAGGAATCAAGGCGTGGGGGAGGGATATAGCTAAACAAGCACGGATACAGAAGCAAAAATAGCACATTAGTCAGCTAGTTCCTCATCTGAGTCAAAATGGCTATCTTATTTTATTTTATTTATTTATTTATTTGGTTTTTCTAGGTAAGGTCTCACTCTAGCCCAGGCTGACCTGGAATTCACTATGGAGTCTCATGGTGGCCTCGAACTCACAGCGATCCTCCTACCTCTGCCTCCCGAGTGCTGGGATTAAAGGCGTGCGCCACCATGCCCGGCGGCTATCTTATTTTAAATGGCAGCACCACTGTCCAGGCACTAAGCGAGGTCACAGAAGCCAGATGCAGCACATTACTTCACCTTGGTCTCTCATTTCCTCCTCTTTATGTACCATGAGGAGCCAATCTTGGATCCCAATTGTGTTAGTGAGTGGAGTCTAATGGTATATACTGTGGTCTTAAAACTATAAGCTGTACTGCATTAATGTGTTCCCTCACAGAAGTAACTAATCTATTAATAATGTAAGGTCCTATTGTGATTAGCAACAAAAATAAAAGTAATGGCCCTGCAAATGCAGACAGCAGAGTTGTTAACCATGGGGAATGACTTAACCATGACTTAAACCATGCCCTATCACCTTTTAATTTTTTTTCATTTTTCCAAATTCTCTCGTACCTTTGCCATTGAGTCTCTAATTATACCTGATTGGTTGATATAAATACAACATTATTTCCTAAGGCTACATATAGTCCCCCTTAGTAGGTGGGTTTCAATATACCCTTCCAGTGGACACACATTGCCAGCCAGCACCGTAGAAGGCTTCAGGTCACCCACAGTCCCCTTTGATTCTTGCTTTCCCTAAGTGCCCAGGGCATATGTAGAAATAAGAAATTTCCTGATTTGCCAGAGTCCCATGAGTTACCCACTAGTTGATGGAGGTCGAAGATCAAATCAGGAAACCAGGTTCCCCTTGGGGCAAGATGTCATTTGGAGTAAGCAATTTCCTCTATGGCAGGGTTGGTTATTATCCAGGTCAGATTATAAATTTGGTGGGGAGTAGCTGCCACAATACATACAATTAGGAGCACAGTCAGGATCAGAAATGTTTGAGTTGAAGCTTGAGTGGGGTGCTACATTTCCGTTGTGGCTGGTAGCCCTCAGGTTCAACCAGTGGATCTGTCAGTTGGATGTGGGTGTGATGAATCCAAGTGGCAATTCCATCCATCTTTACAGCAGTAGGTGTGGGCAGGAGGAAGACTTAGGGTCCCTTCCAGTGGGGTTCCAGTGTCTCACGGCGATGGCGACACCCAGTCTCCCAGATTATTTACATATTTTAGGTTTGAAAATAATCCTTTGAACATATATATTTGTTTTTATTATTATTATAGAATTAAATATATGGGAAAAAGATGTCTTAATGTTTGTTTCCCCTCTTGGAAAACTCTTGTGTCACTTAATAGGCCATTCATATATGTAAGGTATATTTTATCTTTGGTTATATATTTCTCTCTGAGTGTTTAAGACCATGCAGATAGCCAAATTTAATTAAGGATTAGTTTTGGAGGTCACTAATGGCTATCCAAAGAGACTATAGGGACACAGGAGTTGCTCCATAGCTTACTGGTGTCTTCTGTCTGCTAGGATGACTCAGGGCTGTGCTGACCAAGTAGTTTTCCCTTCTTTGGGAAGTCAGGAGGACTGATTGCTCCTCAATTTGTGACTCTCCTGCTGTTTCAGACTGTACACCAATATTTTTGGGTCTCCATATCCTCCCTGTTCAGGAAGACAGGTGACTTATTAGGGGGGCAGTGTAAAAGTGTCCCATCATCTCCAGTGGCCTCATGACCTGGGAGCACAGGCCAAAATATTGGCACCTCTTGCTCTGATGATTCCAATTGGCTTTTGGCTTCTACGTAGGGAATTAACATACTTAAAAAGTTATACCAGCCTGGATGTATGTACATATAGAGCACATTTGATTACTGAAATAGACTTAAAGCATGGCACAAGGGCTTTTAAAATTATTTTATCCTATCTTTAAAATTTTGGTTGTACTCTGGCAGCATAACCCTTATATATAAGGTATAGAAAGTAGACACATCTCATATTTTAAATATCTAATATTTATAAATATAGGCAGACCTGCTACCAGTCTTGAAAACAGTACCAAATGATTTACAGAATAACTCATTTAACCTAGAAATTGTCAGAAAAGGACAAGTTAGGCAGTATAAAGTCTTAGCACCTATGTTTGAAAACATCTTTGATTAGTTCAGATACCTGTGTTGGTACAAATTACCCAGAGAACATTGGAAACAGAACCACAGAGCTTGAATTTTTTTTTTAAACCAAAACACCTATCTAAATTCTAATATAACCCTTGATAAATCTTTTTGAAAGAAAAAAACATTATTTGACAACCAATGATTTTGGCTTAAACTTGATAGCTATTGATTTTATGTACCACAAAAATTTTTATGAACATAAAACAATTTTATGTTTTATCCATGACTTAAATTTGATAAAGCTAAAGCAAGCTATCCCAACATATCCCAGGAAGATGAAAGTTATCATTGAAATTAAATCACTTAAACCTAGGTGAGTAAATCTAGTTATGACCATTCTGTATAATTAGAATAAATAAGACAGAAGCTATCTTTAAAGTCACAATGTCTTTAGGTATGAGTAGTTCACCTTTGGAAATTAACCACTTCTGTGTGAGCCTTTATCTTAAGAATAGTTAAAACCTTGATGAAAGGAGGAACCTAATTTACTTTACTGAGAGAGTCTTAAAGCCAGCTTTATAATCCTTAAATCATAACAAATTAGCATCAGTGACCTGTTAATGAGTGAGGCCTTATCATAAGACTGAGTTTCTCCACTGACCTTGGCATCAGGTAAGCATTACATTTAATCCAATTAAATGTTTCAGTGAAAGGGCCCATAACCTGATATACACATTAGATAAGCCTGATGCTTATCTTATGTAAGGAGTTTGTAACCTGATCAAACACCTTGACTCAGTTTACCTATTTAACATTTTGTCTAGTGAGAAACTTTATCTAACAGATGTGACTCTAGGTGTTCCAAAGAGAAGAACTAAAGAGAACCACAGTTATATGCTGTACTCCTTTTTGTCAGAGACAATTGGCCACTTTGTCTCTAGTCAGAGTATGGGGGACACATGGCTTAAACTTGCATGGGGTCTGAGATAAAGGGGGTTCCATCTGTTTTTTTTTTTTTTTCAGAGTCCAGCTTTTCATGAATTTAAGTAGCATATGTTGGAAAGCAAGAACAAAATGAAATTACAGAGCAGAGAGATAAGTATCCTGACATTCTTATCCTATTCTGAATTTGTTTTTACATAGCAAATTTACCCATTTGCAGAACAAAAGGTGATAGACTTTTGCCTATGTTTAGCCTGGTTAAACCTCTAATTACATCTGTGCTTATGACTTTGTGACCCACCTAGCATAGGCATCACCTGTGTCTAATATAAGATGAATTTAGATTAAGACTATGTCCCTATATAAAACTTTTAGAGTATCCTTAAGAGTGTAAACAGTTGAAAAATCTCTAACTTTAGGTTTAGGTTTAGCCTGAAAATTCTTTCCTATATACGCACATCTTTATTCACCTACTTTAACATTTTTTATCTAAGTACTACTCAAAAGATATTTTTAATGAGCATTCTATGTCCCAACATTGAATTTTTTTTTTCCAGTTCCTTTAATCAATTTATCTTATCCCATTATTAACCACCTTTTTTATAAGGCTATTATGAAAAACTACACCAAATTAATTAATCCCATTATTCACTAATAAGTGAGTAGTCTAAAGACAATTTTATGTCATTAATACCAATAAGACATTAAACTATGGCAAATATTGTTGCTATCTTGAGGCAGGTTGGCCTAGAAGTCAGGTCAGTTGCCTCCTCCTTTTAAGTACATTACAATATTTTTTTTTTAATTTTTTTTTTTGTTGTTTATTTTCATTTATTTATTTGAGAGTGACAGTCAGAGAGAAAGAGGCAGAGAGAGAGAGAGAGAGAGAGAGAATGGGCACTCCAGGGCCTCTAGCCGCTGCAAACGAACTCCAGACGCGTGCGCCCCCTTGTGCATCTGGCTAACGTGGGTCCTGGGGAATCCAGCCTCGAACCGGGGTCCTTAGGCTTCGTAGGCAAGCGCTCAACTGCTAAGCCATCTCTCCAGCCCACATTACAATATTTTTTAATACCTGATAAATTACAACTTTTGAGAGAATTCTGTTGTTTTTAATAATCCTCTATGAAAGTTGAAGTTGACCTAGAACATAAATTCAGTGACTATATTTATAATATCATGTAGCAAAGTAGACTTTTTTTTTTTTTTACATAAAACTTTAGTTCTTTATAGGCTGCAATTAAATGTGACCTTTTTTTTCTTGCTGCTTTTTGGTGCGCTGTTGCGGCTGGGTGGAGCTTGTATCACCTTAGATCAGCCCTGCCTTACTCCCGGCACTCCCCAGGGGTCCAGTCCAGTACATGTGGAGGTAAAGAAGACTGCTGGGGGGGGGGGGCAAGGATTCTGACTACCTGAAGGGGACAGGTGGGGGGGAGATGGGCCTCCAGGACTGCCAGGAGGCCTCTGAAGAAGGCAGCCACTGAAGCTGCTGAAGAAGGAGTGGGCCCGCTGGGGGCCACTGGGAGAGGAGGTGGAGACATGGCACCTGCATGGGCAGAGGGGCCATTGTCTGTCTGCCACCTGACTCTGACCCAAGCTGTTTTGGAGAGCTTGCAAAGCTGGCTTGTAGTTTTGCTGCTTAAAGGGAGTGAGGGGAAATTTCCTTCCTGAACTTTTCATTTCCTAGCCAGATAAGCTATGTAGGTCCACATCATTGCCCAGAAATCCAGAAATGACCTGGACGACTTATTTGCAAAAGGAACCTGCCTCCCTCTGGGAGAGCTAATTCCCTTAACTTTCAGAAGAGCTCTTATTCCATGAATCTGATATATATATATTTATATTTTGGCAGGAGGCAATGTTACCCATGACACAGAAAGATTAGAAATGCCAAGACCAGAGGGCACTGATTGGCACATGGGGGATTCCCCAAAGCTCTGGGCATGAGCCTGTCCACAAGTTTAAGAGGCCAGCAAACTGCCCTACAGGCTTTTAAGAGGTTGATGTGTTACCGGGTTTTTTTTGTGTGTGTCAGAGAGAAATAGATAGAGGGTTTTTGCCAATACCCAATGGGCTGTTGGAGTCCAGGCAGATGACAGCTGGCCTCAGTCAACACCAAAGAGTGGCCTCGGCCAAGAGACATCAGTTGCCAGTTCATCATGTCTGGTCCCACGTCATGGCATGAACCAAAAATAAAGGAGGAGAAAGAGAAACCTGCCAGCCCTCAAAAACATGGAGGCAAGGCCGCATGGGCTGATGTCTCCCAGTCCCTCTGGGAGAGCACTCACCCACCCTGTCCATCTCATCAGTGCCCCCTCAAGAATTGGGGCTGAGGCTTCAGCAGTGGGCTTGGTGTCTCTTCTGGGTGTAACTGCTGGCACCTGTAAAGGAGGGGGCAACGAAGGGAGGAAAGACTTCACCCAGGGGAGAGGCTCTTCTATCACATTCCTCCAGGTCACAATGTAAGGGATTTGATCAGGGTGTCCACTCCTAGGGAGAAAAACATTTTTTTTTTCAACCTCAAGTTTAGTATTTAGATGAAAGGTCCCCTCTGGTGGCCATCCTACATTGAAGGTAGGCCATTCAGAGGAACAAAATGTAAATGTAATCCATCTGTCTTTTTTTTTTTATATTTATCCTGTTGTTATGGGCAACTGCTTTGACATCCTTCCAGTACACAGGGCAGAGTCCTAAAGGGGAGGAAGGAATCTGTCCCATGTTATTGAGTCAGGGGAGGAATGCCTGTAGGATTAGGGCAATGACAAGACACACAGGACACAAGACACAGACACACATGGCCCCCAAAACAGATGCACGCTTCAGATTCAGATCCGTGGTGGCCAGAAGAGTCTGAGTCCTTAGGGGATGGCAGAATAATGCCAAACACAGTACAGATGGGAGCAGGTCTCCCCAGCAGGTTTGCTCTGTCAGAGACAGAGCCCCCACTCAGATGAGGGGGGAGGACATCTCTTGCCTCCTCCAGGTCTGTCCTTATGGCACATCCACCAGGATGTATGACCTGATCAGAAAACAGATGCAGCTAGCCTACAGAGTGAAAGGAAAAAGCGCTCAAGTGGAAAACTTACAGACCGGTCAGAGAAGAAACAGTGGGGGTCTTGGGTTCATTGGGGGAGTATCTGGGGATCCCAGATGAGCCCCCAAGATGTTGTGACAAGACCCCTGACCAGGAGCCAAGTCCCCCCCCGTCACCCAGGAGTCACCCAGACACTAGAATGTAAAAGCAGCAGATTTCTTTATTGCAAGCCTGTTGGCCTGGGCTCCATCCACACAGTCTGGCACAGCGGTAGTGAGGGAGAGAGCCCTGACCCTCAGAGGAGAGGGATTTATAAAGGAAAGGTTACATCATAGTGTGACTTTTAAAATGATTGGTTCTGACAGGGTGTGTGTGGGAATTTCAGAGAGGGCGCACGTGGGAACTCCAGCCTACTTATCTTAGGTAGTAACTTGTTTGCAGAACCTATTGCAAGAGCTGTTTGCAGAACTTATCTTTTGCAAGAGGCCGGAGCCTCCATGGCCATGTATCTCTGGAATGTCCTTGAAGTGGAGGCTTCCCAGGAATCAAGGCGGGGGGGGGGGGCATAGCTAAACAAGCACAGATACAGAAGCAAAAATAGCACATTAGTCAGCTAGTTCCTCATCTGAGTCAAAATGGCTATCTGATTTTAAATGACAGCACCATTGTCCAGCCACTAAGCAAGGTCACAGAAGCCAGATGCAGCACATTACTTCTTGGTCTCTCATAGGAGCCTCCTACATGTCATTCCTCGGGGCACCCCAAGCTGTATGAGTATGAAGACACTCCCTCCTAAACCTTGGATTTTGTTTTCCCTTCCTAAGCCTGAGAGGCATCCCTGGTGGCAGAAATGGCCACTCTAGTCCTTGTCCTAGAAAATGGGCTCTAAATTATCTTTTCCAAATAACACTCCATTGACATGTCTTAAGGCTAATTTAAAGGAGCTTGAACTTTCTGAACTCCTGCCTGCCAAATTACTCCAATTTTCTATTCAAATTTGGCCACAATATGCCTTAGGAAATGGTCACCACTGGTCTAAATTTGCTACTTTTGATTTTAGTATTCTTATTGATCTTTATAACTTCCTCATAAGATATGGCAAGTGGTCTGAGTTTCCTTACCTTCAGGGCTTCTTTCTTTCACTTCCCACTCTTCCTTTTGTACTTCTTGTTCTACCTACCAAATTCTCCCTTGTCACCAAAAACCTTCTAAAATCCCACCCCTTCGAAAACTCTACCTCTCACACACAGTTCTCCCATAAGGCTATGACTTTCCAGGGTGCCTCACTCCAAATTCAAACCATCTCACTAAATCAAATACAAATTCTACTCTCTTAAAGAAGCTCCTGTCTTGGGCTGGAGAGATGGCTTAGCGGTTAAGCGCTTGCCTGTGAAGCCTAAGGACCCCGGTTCAAGGCTCGGTTCCCCAGGTCCCACGTTAGCCAGATGCACAAGGGGGCGCACGCGTCTGGAGTTCGTTTGCAGAGGCTGGAAGCCCTGGCGCGCCCATTCTCTCTCTCTCCCTCTCTCTGTCCTTCTCTCTGTGTCTGTCGCTCTCAAATAAATAAATAAAAATTAAAAAAAAAAAAAAAGAAGCTCCTGTCTTTACTGGACCTCTTTAACTTCTTGTACATATGGATATCTAATTTTTCTCTCTTTGCTAAAAGTTAAAGTCATTCAATAGCTTTTAGGGTATTTCCTTCCTTTTCTCTTTCCTCCTTTTTTTCATTGCAAGCCACCAAAAATGTAAAAATAAAAATAAAAATAAAGAAAGAAAAAAGAAAGTCAAAAAATCAAACCACTGGCTATTGCTCTGTTAAGATTAACTCCTCACCAATTTAAAGTGTAACTATAATCTCTTTGTTGTTGTTGTTCATTTTTATTTATTTATTTGAGAGAGACAGACAGAGAAAGAGGCAGATGGAGAGAGAGAAAGAGAATGGGTGTGCCAGGGCCTCCAGCCACTGCTGAAAAAACTCCAGATGCGTGCACCCCCTTGTGCATCTGGCTAATGTGGGCCCTGGGAAATCGAGCCTTGAACTGGGGTCCTTAGGCTTCACAGGCAAGCGCTTAACCACTAAGCCATCTCTCCAGCCCATAACTATAATCTTAAAAGGATGTCTCTCCATGTTTCATGTTGTTATGTCTAATGTTGGCTAACCATCTCATGTCATGTGTTCTATGTTTTATGTAGTCTGTACTTCTGTATGATTAAATTTATGCTTATAAATTGTTCCAATAGTTATGGTCATTAAATGGTCTGATGCTCATATATTTTAAGATGATGCTTAAATTATTAAAACCAGGCTTGCAATATATTTAAAATAATTAACTGCTATGTTTTTGACAACATGCTTGTTCATGCTTACTACAACAATAGACATATTTATACCCTAAATTCTAATCTTACTTCTAGAAAGAGAAATGTGTTTTTGGAACAAAAAGGATTTTTTAAGGTAAAAAAAAATGTTGTAACTTATGTTATCAAAAGGACATAAATATTATATATGTTATGTGACTTAAACTAAAAAAACTTTGGGTTGCCTATGATAAAATGGGTTAACTTAAAAGTTTTCATTATTCAATTTTTTTCTCACCTTAATTGTTCATATAGCTCAGACTTTACTCTTTGTAATAAGTTGATAAGTCTCAAATCAAAATTAAATTAAACCATATCTATATTTCCTACTCTTAAAACTCTGACTACTAAAAAAAAATCAAAATGTGTAACAAAATCAAAATTCACTTTTAATGAGTTCATTTGTTTATTTAAACCTCATCCAAATGTAACATAAAAATAAAAAATATAAAATCAATATAACTAACCTTCTAAATATTTTAAAAAGGGGAGACCAGGGTGACTAATGACCCAGGGAGATAGGAAGACAGACAATCAGAATACAGTCTATTTATAATTAACCACTAAAAAGAAAAATAATAGAAACAGAAGTTAGAAAAAGACCTGAAATGGTAATATTAAAAGTCTTATGGTAAGAAAGTTTTTGTTGATAGTTATGAGATGAACTGACTAAGGAAGATAAACTGGATAGAAAACTTTAAATGTGGGCTGGAGAGATGGCTTAGTGGTTAAGCGCTTGCCTGTGAAGCCTAAGGACCCCGGTTCAAGGCTCGGTTCTCCAGGTCCCACGTTAGCCAGATGCACAAGGGGGCGCACGCGTCTGGAGTTCATTTGCAGAGGCTGGAAGCCCTGGCACGCCCATTCTCTCTCTCTCCCTCTATCTGTCTTTCTCTCTGTGTCTGTCATTCTCAAATAAATAAATAAAATAAAATAAAATAAATAAAAAAAGAAAACTTTAAATGTTAATAAATATTTGATGAAAAAGATTGTTAGAAAGTGATTACCTAGATTGTAGGGTAAAAGTATGTAGATGAATGTATGAATAAAGTATATAGATAAAAATATGAATAAGCTTAAACAGAAGGTTAAAGACAAATTTGACTAAATCTTAATGTACTTGATCCGATTACAGACTCTTTGAGATATATAAGATGACCATTAACCTAAGGCTAACAAAGGATGGCCTTGGCTGGTAACAAGATGCTATGGTATTCAGATGGTAAACTTAAAATCTAACTCACTTATATTAATCTGGTCATGATAATGGTTGTAAAAGACTGGCTTTGAAGTTCTCAACCAAATTTACTATGTTCCTCTTTTTGTCAACCTCCTTCTATTTAATAAGATTATTATATCTAAAATAAACAAACAAACAAAAACCAGTAACCTTAAGATGGTTCTTGTCTTTTTCATGTTGTTTTATTGGGTGATTATCACTGAAATTATTGTCTAAATCTTATAAAAGTTGATTTAATCATTGTAACTTTATCTTAGGGAAACTAAACAAAAACTCCTCCTGTCCCAGGAAAGCCTACATACCAACAATGTTAATATAGTTTCCCTAGGCTTCATATATTCTACCATCCACAAATATTGCTTTATGTTAATTTTAAAAGTGGTTTAATGATTAAAGGTAATTGATGAAAAAAATCACTTTATGTCTATCATAATGTCTCTAATGTATGTTACAATCAGATTAATTTAGCTCAACAATGACCAAGATTAGCTTTATTCTTTTTTTTTTTCCAATTTTTTTAACAACTTCCATGATTTTAAAAAATATCCCATGTTAATACCTTCTCTCCTCCCACTTTCCCCTTTGAAACTCCATTATCCATCATATCCCCTCCCCTTCTCAATCAGTCTCTCTTTTATTTTTATGTCATGATCTTTTTCTCCTCTTATGATGGTCTTGTGTAGGAAGTGTCAGGCACTGTGAGGTCATGGATATCTAGGCCATTTTGTGTTTGGGGGAAGCACATTGTAAGGAGTCCTACCCTTCCCTTGGCTCTTACATTCTTTCCACCACCTCTTCTGCATTAGTCCCTGTGCCTTGGAAGGTGTGATAGAGTTATTACAGTACTGAGCACTCCGGTCACTTCTTTCTAGCACCCATGATACCTTCTGAGTCATCCCAAGGTCATTGCCATCTGAAAAAAGATTCTCTACCAAAAGTGAGAGTAGCATTAATATAAGGGTATGAACATTAAGAGAAGTGCTTACTGGGAAGTTTGATAAGTCCAATATATCTACATTTAGCCAGACAGCAGAAAACCTTACACCCCTAGGTCTCATGACTACCCCTGTTTCAAGTTTTCAGTATCAGGGATGTATTCCCTCCCATGGAGTGGACCTCCAGTCCAATTACAGGGCAGTTGGTTTCCACCATGATAGATGTGCCACTATTGCACCCATTGGCTCATTTGGCCTGGATGGCCAATTATAAGGCTTGCAGTGTCCACTGTTGAGTATCTTCACTGGTGATCTCTCTTTCTCTCATTGAACTGCATGCACAATAGCTTCTTCCCATTTTCTATCAGTTGGTCTACATGGAGGAGTTTATCATTTCAGTTCCAGAAGAATTACTCAGCCCAAGTATGTGGAGTCTTCAGCAAAATGGTCTTACCATCTATTCCTGGTGGGAAACCAAGGGCCTTGGCAAGGGCCTATAATGTTTTGGGGGCATCAGGGACCTCCATGGCCAACAACTCACTGGAAGGTAACCCAACCCTGGCATTGAAAATTTTCTAAAGATTAGCTTTATTCTTAAGCTATGTATACTCATTCTCAATCAAGGTTTTACTTCAATAATTGTCTCATTTCTTGTTTCTTAAGTTCATTGCTTAAAGATATATTAATACTTAAGACATGTTCCCTTCTCTAGAAAAATGATCTTAATTGCTTCTGTTCTGCTTCCAGTCTTTTGTACTGACATGGTAGTTTTTGTACTGTTTCAAGGCCATAGTTTGTATTACAGCTTCTTACCAGTACTAAAATTTTCTTATGTTTTTTTCTTTTCTTTTTTTTTTTTTAAGAAAGCCCTTATTTTATTTTAATTTTTTAAAATTTATTTATTTGAGAGCGACAGACAGAAAGAAAAAGGCAGATATATATGTAAAGAGAGAATGGGCATGCCAGGGCCTCCAGCCACTGCAAATGAACTCCAGACACGTGCGCCCCCTTGTGCATCTGGCTAACGTGGGTCCTGGGGAATCAAGCCTTGAACCGGGGTCCTTAGGCTTCACAGGCAAGCACTTAACCACTAAGCCATCTCTCTTGCCCTTATGTTTTCTTCTTAACTCCACAACACAGCTACAGATTTCTCTCTACTAATTAACCATTTTCTTAGGCTCTCGAAGAGATTCCCATGGATTCACACTGATGTGAAATTAGACTGACTCTTCACTCCACCTCTGGTGCTAGTTGTGTAAGTTTTAGTTTCCTATATCAATATCAAAGTTGACAAGATCAAGATATTTTAACTAGTTTTGTTTGTTTTTTAGAGCCCTATATGAATGTGACCTAAAAATCAAAACTAAGTCTTTATTTTGTTACATAGGACATCTGTTTACAAAAATAGGTTTCTTAATTGTTGTACTTTTTATGTTTTCTATTGGGTAAGATCTTTATTTAATTGTTATAAACTTATTCTAATAAATAATACTGAGTCTAATCATATAAAATATATTTCATTGTATTATATAACCAGTATAATTCTATAAAACACAATTTCATTATGCTTATAAAATGAACACAGTGGGCTGGAGAGATGGCTTAGCGGTTAAGCGCTTGCCTGTGAAGTCTAAGGACCCGGTTCGAGGCTCGGTTCCCCAGGTCCCACGTTAGCCAGATGCACAAGGGGGCGCACGCATCTGGAGTCGTTTGCAGAGGCTGGAAGCCCTGGCACGCCCATTCTCTCTCTTCCTCTATCTGTCTTTCTCTCTGTGTCTGACACTCTCAAATAAATAAATTTTTAAAAAAATTAAAAAAAACGAACACATAATAATAACAAATTATCAAGACTAATAAAAGTTTTATACTTTCAGCTTAACATACTTTCATCAGTTCTCCTAAAGATGAGACTTTTTAATCTTTGGGCCAAGTAAGTAAAGACTATAAACCTTCTCTATTAAAGACTTCACACACATGCATGCACGCACACACACATGCATGCATGCACGCACCCTTTAAACCAAAATTTCAAAATTAGTTAATTTCTTAATCTCTATAATATCTAAATTCAAAATAATTTAAGATATTTCAAATATTGTTTAAATAACAATCTCTTATACTTCCTACCATACCTAAACCAAACTTTTATGTTTCCGCAAATTCCAATTAACCTCCCCACCAAGTTAACAATTCCTTCTTCCATACCCAACTCCTAATTGTTATTATTTTCCACATTAAATATAATGTCCATGTCACCTTAAATGTCATGACACATGCAAGAAAAATCATACATTCTGACAGGAGAGAGATAGAATCTCAATGTATTTTTATTTGCATTTCTCTGATAGCTAAGGATGTACAATACTTTTTAGATGTTTATATGCCATCTGTATTTCTTCCAGTGAGAACTCTCTATTTAGTTCCATGGCCCATTTTTTTGACTGGGTTGTTTGATTTCTTATTGTTCTGTTTTCTGAGTTCTTTGTATATTCTGGATATTAATCCTCTGTCAGGTGTTTAACTGGCAAAGATTATCTCCCATTCTGTAGGTTGTCTCTTGGCTCTATTCACAGTGTCGTTTGCCATACAAAAGCTTTGTAATTGCATGAGATACCAGTAGTTGATTAGTTGATTTATTTTCTGGGCAATGGGGTTATATTCAAAAAGTCATTACCTATGCCAATATGTTTAAGGGTTTCCCCTACCTTTTCCTCTAGCAATTTCAGAATTTCAGATCTGATATTAAGGTCTCTGATCCACTTGGATTTGATTCTTGTGCATGGGCAAAGACAAGGATCTATCTTTTTACATCTAGATATCCAGTTTTCCCAGCACCACTTGTTGAAGAGGCTGTCTTTTCTCCATTGGATATTTTTGGCAATTTTGTCAAAAATCAGATGGCTGTAGCTGCCTGGATTAACATCTGGGTCCTCTATTCTTTTCCATTGATCTACATATCTGTCTTTGTGCCAATATCATGCTGTTTTTGTTCATGGCTTTGTAATATAGCTTAAAATTGGGTATGGTGATACCATCAGCCTTATTTTTGTTCCTCAAAATCATTTTGGCTATTCGAGGCTTTTTGTGCTTCCAAATGAAATTTTGGATATTTTTCTATTTATGTGAAGAATGCCACTGGAATTTTAATGGGGATTGCATTAAATATGTAAATTGATTTTGGTAAGATTGACATTTTCACAATATTGATTCTTCCAACCCAAGAACATGGGATATCTTTCCATTTCCTGGTGTCTTCTGCAATTTCTCACTTGAGTGTTTTAAAGTTCTCACTGTAGAGCTCCTTCACTTCCTTAATTAAGTTTATTCCAAGGTACCATATTTTTTTGAGGCAATTGTGAATGAGAGAGATTCCCTGATTTTATCCTCCATAAGTTTGTTGTTAGTATATAGGAAAGTTACTGATTTCTGTGTATTTATTTTGTATCCTTCTACATTGATAAAAGTGGGAACACTTCTGAACTGTTGGTGGGAATGTAATCTGGTACAGCCATTGTGGAAATCAGTGTGCAGGTTCTTGAGACAGCTAAAAATAGATTTGCCATATGATCCAGCTATAGCTCTCCTAGGCATTTATCCTAATAACTCTTCTCACTACCTTAGAGATACTTGCACAACCATGTTTACTGCTGCTCTATTCACAATAGCTAGAAAATGGAACCATCCACAGATGAATGAATAATCAAGATGTGGTACATCTACACAATAGAGTTCTATTTAGTGGTAAAGAAAAATGAAATTGTAAAATTTGCAGGGAAATGGATGGATCTGGAAAGGATTCTACGAAGTGAGGTAACCCTGGCCAGAATGACAAATGTCACATGTTTTCTCTTATTTGTGGATCCTGGCTACAAAGGTATAGACTTGTGTGTGATCTGGAACCTATAATAAGTAGCAAAGGCCCATGAGCTAGAAAAAGGCTATCAGGGAGAGAGGAGAGGGAAGGTCTTAAGAGGATGGTATTGTATATATGTAAGTAGAAGAACAGGGATGGGAAAGGCCTAAGCAAGGTCAGGGGGAGAGATTGTTTAAAAGAATGATTGAGGGAGCATCAATAAAAATGCAAGATATTCTGAATAAGACATATGAAAATCTACTTTTTGAAATAATGGCACATCCAAAAGCCATAGATTTTCACTGGAATATTTTCAGTGCCTGGGATGGCATACCCCCCAGTGAGTCATTGGCCAGGGAGGTCTGTTTCCTCCAAAATATTACATGGTATTGCCAAGGCCCTTGTTTCCCCATAAGAAAGAGATGGTAAGACCCTATTTCTGAAGATGTCACATGCCTAAGCAGCAAAGTCACTGAGAAATCAAGGTGGTACTGAGCAGAAAACCTTCTCCCTGTAGCCCAGAAAGCTGAAAGCTGGAAAAAGCTGCACTGTATGCAGTCTTATGGGAGACGGAAATTATCAGTGTGAAAACAGTGGACACTGGAAACCTCAAGTTTGGCCAGACAGGCCAAATGTCTGAACAAGTGCAATAGTGGCACATCTGCTCTGGGGAAACCAACTGTTCTCTAATTGGACTGAAGGCCCACTCTATGGGAGGGAATACATGCCTGGCACTGAAAACCTAATGAAAAGCCTGTGGCAGGAGAGGTCATGAGCCTTAGGGGTATAAAGCCTGCTCTTGTCTGGATAAATGCATATATTACTGTCAACAAATTGCCCTGAAATCACTACACTTAATGTTTGTACTCATATATTAATGTTACTTTCATTTCTGGTTAGAGAAGCTTCTCTTTTCAGATGGTGATTCCCCCCTTGGATGGCCCAAAAGGCAACATAGTGCTGAGAAGAAGGGATGGAGGAGTGTTCAGAACTCACACCCCCCAAGATTCAGGGTCCATTGTGGAAGAGGTGGTGGAAAGAATGTAAGAGCCAAAGGAAGGGTATCACTCCCTATATACAACTGTCTGGACAGAATTTGGCCTCAATATACAAGACCTTGCAGTGCCTAGCAATACCCACACAAGACTCTCATAATAGAAGATAAAGATGATGACATCAAATTAAAAGAGAAACTGATGGACAGAGGGAGGGGAAAAAAAGAAGACTCATACATGAATAACCAGATCATAATGGCTAATAGATTTGATACGATCTAGTCATTTCTTTCCTAATAGCTCTGATAACTATCATTCTCCTGAAGACCTGCCTCCTTGCCTATTCATAAGATTGAGAAGAGATAATATCCTACCATGTACACAAAACTACAAGATAAAGTTTAACAAATAAAAAACTAAAACTCCCAAAAGCCACATCCATGTTACTAAGACTTAAATGATGAATTACAATGATTGTCGAGAGGTAAATGTTACCAATTCAGAGCCAATAGTATTTTGGGCTGTGTTAGCCTTTTTAATGGCCAATAATATTATTTTTTTTTCATGTGACCTGACATCTGTCTGTGACCAACTAAGATATCTGTTGCTATAATTTAAAAAAATCTCACATTCTACTCCCTTCAAGTTGAACCTATCCTGTCTCTGACATATACTTTCTTCCACTGATAATGTTCACCCTCTCTTTTTGTCCTTGCATATTCAAATACCTCCTTTACAGAATACATCCTTCACTGCACAGCAAGTCACTAAATTCTTCATGGTTACAAAATATCAGCCACTAAACATTCAATTGCCACAGGATTTCATAGGACACCTGGAGAGATCTACTGCTCCTCACCCCTCAGTTTAAAACAGTTGGAATGTGAGTCTTCACCCCGAGTCCTGGCCAATGCAGTCCTACCCAAAATGTCCCACTCACTACCAGTACTCCACAATTTCTTTTTTGTTTGTTTGTTTGTTTGCTTTTATTTGAGTGACAGATAGAGAAAGAAGCAGATAGAAAATGGACACACCAGAACCTCCAGACACTGAAACAAACTCCAGATGCATGTGCCACCTTGTGCATCTAGCTTATGTGGGTCCTGGGGAAATGACCCCTAAACCAGGGTCCTTTGGCTTCACAGGCAAGCACTTAACCACTAAGCCATCTCTCCAGCTCCCCAAGAGTCTGGACTAAGGGGTGAATAGCCTTCCCTGAAAACTAAAGGGAACTAAAGAGTTAATAGTTATCCTTAAATGGGATACCTTCCAGTGTGTTGTTGGCCAGGGAGGTCCTTGATGCCCCCAAAACATTATAGGCCATTGCCAAGGCCCTTGGTTTACCACCAGGAATAGATGGTAAGACCCTATGGCTGAAGACTCCACATACTTGGGCTCCAAGGCCACTGAGAAATCCTGCTTGAACCAAGCTGATAACCTCCTCCATGTAGACCAGCTGACAGAAAGCTGGAAGAAGCTATTCTACATGCAATTCATTGGGAGAAAGAGATACTACCAGTGAAGATACTCAACAATGGACACTGCAAGCCTTATAGTGGCCAGCTAGGCCAAATGAGCCAATGGGTGCAATAGTGGCACGTCTATCATGGTAGAAACCAACTACCCTGTAATTGGACTGGAGGCCCACTCCATGGGAGGGAATACGTCCCTGATACTGAAAACTTAAAACAGGGGTAGTCATGAGCCCTAGGGGTGTAACATCTGCTGATGTCTGGTTAAATGTATATACTATGCTTATCAAATTGCCCAGTAAGCACTTCTCTTAATACTCATACCCTTATATTAATGCTACTCTCACTTTTGGTAGAGAATCTTCTCTTTTCAGATGGCAGTGACCTTGGGACAACTCAGAAGGTGTCATAGTGCTGGAAAGAAGTGACTGGAGTACTGAGTAACATCTCAATCACACCTTCCAAGGCTCAGCTTCTAATGTGGAAGAGGTGGCAGAAAGAATGTAAGAGCCAAAGGAAAGGTAGTACTCCTTACAACTTGCTCCCTCCAGACATAAAATGGCCAGGATATCCGTGACCTCACAGTGCCTGACACTACCTACACAAACTCAATTCACCCAAAGATCATTTGAAATTTGGACAATATGCATGAATAGAATTGTCTAATTTTTTAAAATTTCTTTAGAGAGAATGAGAATGAGAGAGAGAAGAGATAAGAATTGGCATGCCAGGGCCTTATCCACTATAATCGAACTTCACATGCTTGTATTACCTAGTGGGCATGTGTAACCCTGTGCTTCTCTCATCTGTGTGCATCTGGCTTATGTGAGATCTGAGGAGTAGAAAAGCAGTCCTTGGGACACACGAGCAAGTGCCTTAACCTTTAAGCCATCTCTCCAGCCCTAGAAATGTCTATTGTTATGAACTAAAATCTTTGCATAGTTCTAGATGAACTCTTTAGTATTCGGATAGTCCAGCTAGATCACAAAAAAGTAAACTGAAATGTTGGGTGGGACCTAGCCATTGAAATGTTTTATCTCCCTATGAACTTTGGCTAGGAATGTCTAAACATATGATTTCTGTACTATCTACCAATAGTACAACAGTCAAAGCTATTTATCACAAAAATATCTCAGGTGAGAGGTGGTCAATCTCCATGGTAACTGAACCTCAACTTCAATTTCAAAGGAAGCCTCTTATAGTTCTTTTGTCTCATATGCCTGCAATGACATACTGGCTATCTTATTCCTTTCAAAAGTAAACAAGAGTGCATACATTAAAAATAAAGAGATACATTTACTCCTATAATGCTATTTAGCTTCTGACAAACAAATGTCTTCAACCAGTCAGTGTAATGAGTTCCTTCATCCACAATCCTTAGACATGCCAATGACTCCCAAGGACTGCATTCTAAAGCACAAAGAAGATTGTGTTTTCATCCAACCTGGTATAACACTGCTGTGATTTTTTTCTAGGCTAAATTCTACAGCAAATATGCACACACACACACACACACACACACACACACACACACACGAGCTAATATGCAGATATGACAATAAAAGTGAGACTTGATGACCTTAATTACTCTGGCCATGTCATTATCTCCAACAACTGAGTATTGGGGCCTAGGAACTTGCATATGTATGTGTTTTTTACACTGACCACAAGAAGTGAGGTCTTGAGAAGGCATCAGGGGTCACTGGCAATGCCAAGAAGGGTTGAGCACTGGGACACCAACTGCCACTTGGATAAGGAACCTCAACAGATGCTGTGGATGGACATGGGTTCATGGCCTCTGTCTGGATTGATGATTGTGGCCTTTAGGCATTAGGAAGGCCAGGGTCACCAGCTAATGTGTCTGTGGAGCGAATTTCAGTGTAGTGGTGAGTGGTTTCTCTGCCTGCCAGTGAAATGGCTAGTCCACATAACACAGTCACCTCAGTACTGACACTGAGGTTACAGTGAGCTTTCCAAATCCCATATGAGCTATCTAGCTATCCCTGCTCTTCTCTATGGTGATAGTCTCCTGAATACTCCACTGGGAACTCTTTTCCTGCAGCCTTTGTTGCATACTGCAACTGGGAAGTCCCCTATTCAACTCATATTTGATAATCCTCTTCTCTGTTCAAAAATTCTGTACTGCCTCCCAACTACCTGTCACAAAACAGGAGGATGTGTCTGTTTCTCCTCCCAGGAAAAACCCAAGGACACAGCAGGTTTTGGTAGGAACACCAGCAGATCTTTCCATGATGATCTTGAAGCTCTACTTCAGTCAGCAGGTTCTTATCATCTGCTTCTTACTCCTGACCAGGTGGGAAGGCGCACATTGATAGCAAATGATAAGGAAAATGGCAACTGTAATTCTCTTAATCATTTGAAAAAGAAAGTCAACTGTTAGAGATGCGACCATGAAGATCACAGGAGAAAACAATTTCTACTTGCTATAAAAATTGTTTTTCAGAGGTATGTCCAAATGTATGAGGGGAGGTTTAATTAAGAAGCTTCACAGCAAAACATTTTGTCAGAAACCAAGAAAAGTGGGTCACATTGGTGCCAAGGGTAATGATAAGTGGATATGATGCCTGAAGGGGCTGGACAACCATTATCTCTAGTGACCTAGGTTCTGATGTGGAATCAGAGCATCAAAACCTCCATGAAACATTTTTGTTACTGGGGATACTAAAGTCCTGTATTCTAGAAATAACCTGGTACAACAACTACTTCTGGAAGAGGAGATGGACTGCAACTGTGCAGCTGAGTCTGGAAAGGTGAGCAGAGCCTTCTGTCAGAGATTTGAGGGGCTTCCCTTTCTACCAGGGCCAAGGGTCATGTGAGCAAAAGAAAATACATTTGAGTGTGCCTTGACCCACATGTAGAGCTTAGGTAGATCATAACTCAGGAAGTACAGGAGCAATATTCAACACAGTTCAGACCTTCTAGTCTATTCCTGGAAGAAGAGCAACATCATGTGCAGCAGCATCCCCAAGGAGGGAGAGAGCGGTCCAAGGAGGAGAGAGAGGGGTTGTGAGTGAGCAGAGTATAGGATGAGTCAGGGAAGGAAGAAAATGGGAGCTGGTGAGGGGCTATGGAGGAACAGAGAGGGGGAAACTGGAAATTAGAAGGTAGGACAGGGGTGGAATGAGAGGTACACACAGTCATAAAGAGTTAACTCCAAAACCATCCAAAACCTGAAGGATTATAGGATAGATTTGTGGTGTTTCCAATGATGACTTAGAAGGAGTTCAGCTCTCAAAATTAGGGTCAAGGACTCTGAGATCAGGTGTCAATTTTAAAATTATTTTTAATATTTTATTTTTATTTATTTATTTGAGAGAGAGATAATGGAATGCTAGGGTCTCTCAATGCTGGCAACAAACTCCAGATGCATGCACCACCTTCTGCATCTGGTTTATATGGGTTGTGAGGAATCAAACTTGGGTACTTTGGCTTTGTACACAAAGGTCTTAACCATTAATCCATCTCTTCAGCCCCATTTTTCAAATTCTTAAATTTTTCCAGTGATAAAATGTGAAAATAGTAGACAAATAACAACATCCACAATGTACATGATAACTTTTCAAATAAAACAGGACAAAACACAAATGGGAAAACTATCAGTATCTCTGAATTAAGTTTGCCAGGACTAAGGTAACAAGTAGTCAATATGGAAGTTTAAACAACTGCTATTGCAGTCTCGTGATTTTGGAGGTTGCAAGTATAGTATGAAGGTGCTGATAGCCCTGGGCCTCCTCATGCTTCCAGAAGGTCACCTTCTCCCTGGGTGGTCATGTGACTTTCCCTCCATACTTCTCCATATACAAGTGTCTCCTCTAGTCATGGCACACTTTTAACTTATTTACCTGCGCATTAACTCCATATAAAAATAAAACCACATTCTAAGGTACTGAAGGTGAGGACTTCAGATTATCACTTCAGTCTATAATAGTATATTAGTGTAAAATCCTCCAAGAAAACAATTTAAGGGACCAATAAAAAAATCAACTAAGCCGGGCGTGGTGGTGCACGCCTTTAATCCTAGCACTCGGAGGCAGAGGTAGGAGGATTGCTGTGAGTTCGAGGCCACCCTGAGACTACAGAGTGAATTTCAGGTCAGCCTGAGCTAGAGTGAGACCCTACCTCGAAAAAACAAAACAAAACAAAAAATCAACTAAACTTGTGTATTTTCATGTCATTTTGTAGTTATCAGATTAGAACCAATAAAGAGAAGGAAAACCTGCATTCTTGATATTCAAGAGGCTGTTGGAACTGACTCCCAGAACTATTAAAGGGAGTTGAAAATGATGAAAACATTCTGATGAAGAGCCACTCTGTGCCCTTATCTCTGACCTAGGCATGGACTCTTCAAAGAGAGAAGTTGGACACATGCTCTGAGATGTGTGTGAAAAGATGTTAGCATCCTTGGCAGGCAGTGGCTATTGGAAGCAATGTGAGTCAATCAGAGCGTGTGTATATTTAGTGATGTAGTTCCCTTTGGTCCCAACCCAGAGATCCCACAGTTCTGGAAAGTTATTGTATGAATTGTTGATCTGGTGGTTCCTTGCCCACCGGAGGCATTTGCACAAGTAAACCCTCAGCTTTGGGACAAGCTCCAGGGTAGATGCCATATCCCAAAAAGTAAGAAGTACTTTTTCTTCTTGAAAACTTAGCTCATTAGAAGACCAGTCACCACACTTGGACAGGTTAGAAATGATATAGTTCTCATTACGTGAGTCTGTGGACTGAAATTTTTACCAGATTCTATAGGCTGGACACTTGTGTCTCTCCAAATCTATGTGTGGAATTCTAGTGCATGATTTCAGTCTTGGGGTTGATGGTATCATGAAGATACTCTTGGTCTTTACATGAAATTTCCAGAGAGCATGAGACTTGGGTTCTGTCATGTGAGGCTACAGAGAAAAATAGCTATCCATGAGGAAGCACCTTCACTATAGTCCACATCTATTAGAGCTTTTATCTTGGTCTTACTAGCTTCTAGAACAATGAGATATAAATGTCTGTCCTTCAGAAGTCATCCTTACATGTATTCTGTTAAAAAAAAAAAAAAAAAAACCTCCAAGGTAGTAGGACAGGTGACATTTCCTAAACTCAAGGGGTAGGTGACATTGGAATCATCACACAAGAAAGCTGCCTCATGGGTTAGATTCACAGACTGACAAGAGAAGAACTGTGAGAAGAAACCAAGACATTTACACAATAATAATTAGATAAATGGGTGGCTCATTAGATCGGTCTCCACTTTCTACAAATGAAAGTCTATTCAGAAACATGTACGTGAGGTCTGGAAAGGATCATGAAGACAATAAATCAGCCCAAATTCTGACCTCTTAAAAATGTGCTTCCTGGACCATTATCCCAATATCTCCTAGGAGCTCATTGGATGTGCTGAACTGTGGCAAGCTCCTCACAGTTTTGGACTCAGAATGTGCATTTTATACAACTTCCAGGTGATGCCTAAGGCCACACAGGTGGGAGCAGCTTTCGTCTGGGCAACACTTCCTAGCCAGGTGAGAGAAAGATGGCTCGGGGTCATAGAACACCTTTGCTTGAGCCTTGGCATTATAATAGGCAGCAGACCAGGGAATGCAATTTCTTCACTTATAGGAGTTGAACTGTACATGTTGATTCTCAACATTTCCCATACTTTAAAGATACTGTGAGTTTCTATGAAAACATAATATTCAGAGATTTAGAAAAATCCAAATAATCCCAACTTATAATAAATGTTGTAATTTGCTGGACTAAACTGTTTTTCTTTCTCCTGACCAACTTTTAAACTCCCTCATTATAAAATTTCAACTGAAAGGTAAGAAGAATGTAGAGTAGATAAAAGAGCTCATTGGCTCATGATAAAGGTGTAACGATTACTCTACAATGGCCTGTTTAGTGAGGCTGTATTAAACAAATGCATCACCGCACACCATTGCCCCAGAGGTGATGGCTTAGTTGGCACCAAACTCTCCTCCCAAGCTTATGCTCAATTTATTCTATGCTTTCATTGACCTCTGTGCCAGATTCTGAAGTGCTAATTATTGCCCAGACTCTTCTTCACTGCAAAACAAATAAAGTACACAAATGCTACCAGAAATGCCATGGAAGAGGCTTTCATGGTGGGCATGTGTTATAATTTGATTCAAAATATATAAGCAGGGGCTGGAGAGATGGCTTCATGTTTAAGGCGTTTGCCTACAAAGCCAAAGGATCCTGGTTCGATTCTCCAGGACCCATGTAAGGCAGATGTACAAAGGGGCACATGCATCTGGAGTTTATTTTCAGTGGCTGGAGGAACTGGTTTGCCCATTCTCTCTCTCTCTCTTTCTTTCTTTGTCTCTCTCTCTCTCTCCTTGAATGCTTTGCTCAAAATAAATCTAGTAATAGTAAGATTGTATTAAAGTACCATTATATATTAAATCTGATATATATGTGTATATATATATATATATATATGTGTGTGTGTGTGTGTGTGTATATGTGTGTGTGTGTTTATATATATATATATACATATATATATATATATACACATATATATATATATATACATATATATGTTATATATACGTATAAAATGCTGCCAATTGGAAATTAAATCCATATAATCTTTCTAAAATATCTTTAGCTGATGATAGAGGTTCAAGATCATGAGTGATGTTAGCTTATTAGTCCAACTACATGCAATTATGATGAGGAATAATTGGAAATCATGTCAAATATTTATTTAAAATATTTTAATCACACCACTATTCATAGATTACAGCTAGGGGAAATCTCAGACTGCTCATTAGGAAAAGGTGGAAGTAAATTATGCTGTAACAGAAATGAAAATCCTCCTCCATAGCCCCATAGAAGATGTGCATAAATGGAAAGGCACTTTGTGTTTATGAGTAAGAAGGTTTATTCACATCAATGTGTTTGTTATTTTGAAGTATTCTTTGTGAATAACAAACTCTTCCTCTGCATCTAACACAATATCTTGAAACTTGATGAGATACTCTGAAACATCAATGAATAAATACTTCTTGAAGTATGATATTCTTCAGGATAAGCTGTATATGCACACAAAGTCCCTGTAGTAGCAAGTGACATATCCTATTAGTTAAGATGACATGTGTCACTCATTTATGCCTGTATGTTTTTTTTGTTGTTATTTGTTTGTTTATTGAGGTAGGGTCTCACTCTAGCCCAGGCTGACCTGGAATTCACTATGGAGTTTCAGGGTGGCCTCGAACTCATGGTGATCCTCCTAGCTTTGCCTCCCGAGTGCTGGGATTAAAGGCGTGCACCACCACGCCAGGTCCATTTATGCCTGTATGTATCTTTACATTTTTATCATTTTATGACCCTACTCCTGAAGGGACTTCCTGTGTCTAGAATGCTGACAGTTACAGTGAAAATAGAATGTGGGGAAGACTCCAGTTGCTTAATAAACAAAGCCCAGGAGCACCAGGTCCTCCACCCATTGCAACTGACAAAGAAATTATGCTGTGCTGAATGCTGTGGTTGGTTGTATAAGTGCATTCTAACCAAGGAGCACAGAGTTGCTTGGTATAGAATTGTATCTTTAAGAAGAGAAACAGAGGGAAAAAAATCACCTAGATACTAAGAATATATGAGTTTATACTATTTAGAAAATAAGCAGGATCTCATAAACATATGCATTTATATTATTCCCAAACTATAAATTTCAATAAGTATTTTACAATAATCCATCTAAATCAAATAGATACATGGAATTTCAAATGAATACTGAGGTGGGAAATGGCCAGCTATTCTAAGCTATGTCGCTGGATAAATGTTTCAGTTGTATTCAAAATTTTAATGCAAAATCAATTAATTAATTTGCTAAGAAAGCATGCATGTAATTTTTTATAAGTGTGCAGTACTTTATTAGTATGACCGTGAAGATACACACTATATAGTACACCTTTCCTCTCCACAGGCATATTGTTGCACATTAGATTTCTCCAAATTATTCCCTTTAAAAACTGAAACTTTGCACCTTTGGTTAACATCTTATCATTCCCCCTGCCCTGAAACCCTAAAAACAGTCCACCAATTTTTATGAGCTTACCTTTTTAAAATTCAACATGAAAAACATGCAGTATTTGTCTTTCTGAATCTGATTCATTTCACATAACAATATCCTCATGGCTCATCAAATTATAGGTTCCTTTCTTTTTAAAGGATAAATAATATTCCAGTACATATAGTTTCTTTCCATGTATAAATGAGAAATTCATTTGCTCTTATACCTTAGCTATTATGGACAGTACTGCTAGTAACATGGAGATTTAAGCATGTATTCAAAATACTGATTTAATTTTCTTTAGGTATGTATCTAAGCATGGGATTGCTTGATGCTGGTAGTCCTGTTTTCAATGTTTGAGGAGCCTCTGTGGTTTCATGTAATATCAGTGTCAATTTGGATTCTGACCTACAGTTTGGAAGAATTTACTCCACTTTCTTCTCATTAACTTTTATCATTTTTTTAAATATTATTTATTTATTTATTTGAGAGTGACAGACACAGAGAGAAAGACAGATAGAGGGAGAGAGATAATGGGCGTGCCAGGGCTTCCAGCCTCTACAAACGAACTACAGACGCGTGCACCCCCTTGTGCATCTGGCTAACATGGGACCTGGGGAACTGAGCCTCGAACCGGGGTCCTTAGGCTTCACAGGCAAGAGTTTAACCGCTAAGCCATCTCTCCAGCCCAACTTTTATCTTTTTGATCATAGCCATTCTAACATCAGGGAGGTGATATCTCACTGCAGTTCTGACTTTCATTCCCATGCTCATTAATGATGCTGAGTATCCTTTTCTATAGCTCTTGTTCATTTGCATATCATCATTTAAGGTTTCTATTCATGTCCTCCTTCCCATTTCAAAATCGGTTTATTTGCTCATTAGGAATTGTGTTATGTAAATATCTCACGTTTGTACTAATATCCTTTTCTCCATCCCAGGTTCCCATCAATGATAACATGCTACATTTAGTAGCTGGTTCTACTTCCACTCCAGTCAACCTTTATACTTTCTTGGTTTTTCCTACTTATGATGACCTAATCAGTGAGCATATTTTAAGATTTCCTCCCACTGGGGATTGTCTCATACTTTTACATTTGATTAGATTAAGACTAAGACAAAACATGGTGCCATTTCACTACATCATACCTTAGCTGATACTCAGCAGAAATTATTTTTTATTTATATGAACTTTGACCAAATGGATGAGGCGGTGTCTAGCCTATTCATTGTAAAATTTCTCTTTACAGTGACATCCTTGTCTGTAACCCACGTTGATGACATGAGAAGATAAGCTTCTCAAAGTGTCTGTTTTACACATGGATTGAGCCATTGAACTGTGGTATATCCACACTAATAAGTATTTGAAGGAACACAACCATTGAAAGGAATATCACTTCATGTTGTATTGATACAAAATCCTGAATAAATATGATAGATGGAATGAGAGAACTATGGCCCCTGATATGTGTGTGTGTGCATAGTAACTTCCACATTCTTACCTAAAAAATGCAGAAAATAGATAGTTTTCCCATGGATTGGGTTGGTGAAAAAAGGAAAGAAATAAAAAGGGCTTGAGGACTTTTGTGAGTAGATGCATGGATTGTGTATCTTGATTGTGGTTATGGCTCTACATGTATCTTTTCTAGTTTCAATATGTATAGCTTATGTTATTCATAACACGGTAACCTTTGAAAAACTCCACTGTTTCCTATATACTGTTTCATATATATTTGAGGATATGAAAATAAAGCATCTTTCTTAATATTCTCATGTTTGACTTGTATAAAAGATGACTGTGATGGGTTTCTAATGAAAGAGGAAAGTTGGAGGGTATACAATTGCTTATAAATATGTGTTCATTTATTTTATTTGGCTTTATGCTTGCTCAGTTGGGCTTCTATCATGGTGGATAGCTCACCATTCAAAGCTGTATGCTGGTGAGGGCAGTGTGATGTCCAATCTGTTGCTTTGTCATCACTAAGGGTGAGTGTTAGTAGTAATTTATTAAATATCGACAGCCTTTGGTTTTAATAGCTTATGGAGTACAGTGACTAAACACTTATGCTTCCACACTATTTAGAAAGAAAATCAAAACTCATAAGTGAAATCTTATCTTTAAAATGTCTGACCAAT
Source organism: Jaculus jaculus (assembly GCF_020740685.1). Taxonomy (NCBI): domain Eukaryota; kingdom Metazoa; phylum Chordata; class Mammalia; order Rodentia; family Dipodidae; genus Jaculus; species Jaculus jaculus. The sequence continues at coordinate 2,037,957 of NW_025423491.1, forward strand.
GGGCTGGTGAGATTGGTTAGTTGGTAAAGTATTTGCCTGCAAAGGCTAACGACCTAGGTTTGATTCCCCAATACTTACGTAAAAGCCAGATGTGCAAAGTGGCACATGCATCTGGAGTTCAATGCATTTGCAGCAGCTGGAGGACCTGGTGCATGCTCTCTCTCTCCCCCCCCCCATGTGTGTGTGTGTGTGTGTTTGTGTCTTTCTCTCTTTCTGTCTATGTCTGTCTCTTTGCATTTGAAAAATAAATAAATAAAATAAAATAAAATAAAAGTTTTAAGTCGACCCACTTCATAATCTTTTGGTGACAAAGGTTTTTGATTTTTTGCCTTCTTGTTAGTCATAAACCTTGAGAAATATTAAAGAAATGGTTTGGGAAACCAGACTCCTATAACTGTAGCATTCAAGAAGCTGACGGGAGAGAATCATAAATTCGTGGCCAGCCTGGGCTAAGTAGTGAGACCCTTACCCAGAAAAGCTATAAAATAATGAGCTTGGGGTCTTTCTATGGGAATAACTGATTGACTTTAGGAACTTAAACACTAATGCTGGTGGTCATTGTGAGTTAGATATCTGTATAATGAGCTTTACTTGTATTTCTCAGCTCAAAGATTTAGATTAGAATTTCGTATATTTGATGCCATATTACTGTTGAATACTTTTTTACTTGAATAATCCTACTGGAAAAGATATTGATATTTAGGCGCCATCAGTCACTTCATTTCTAAGGAGATCTAGTTTTTATCAATAGTTAACTTTGTAATAGTTTTAAGTTTACAGGAATGTTGCAAAATAGAGTCCTCAGGTAACTCCCATTCTGTTGGTGTCAACATCCAAATGCCCATGCTGTTCTTGTCAGACCTAATGAACCAGTGCTCATGTGCTCTTGTTAACTTGGATGCATGCAGCATTAGAGAATTTCTCTGCTAGCTGCTTCTTCTGTTTTAGTATCTCTCATTTTAAACAAAACATCAGATTTATGTAATGCATGCATGACAAACTTTTACTTTTTGAAGATGTTCTGAATTTTATGTTATGCAGTGACTATGTGTGTGTATAGATAAGTGCACCCCATGTGCACAGAGGCAATCAGAGGACATTGGAGACATTTATTGCTCATCTACCTTACTTCCTTGAGACAGGGTCTCTAGCTGAACTTGGAGCTCATCATTTTAGGCAGCACTGGCTGGCTGTTCAGTTAGTTCAGTCAACTTTCTGTCTCTGTTCCCTCAGTGCTGGCATTATAGACATGAATTGGCATACGCTTGCTGGGGATACAGCTCTGGTCCCCATGCTTATCCAGCAAGTGGTCTTATACTGAACCCTCTCTCCAGCCCAATGCTCTGACTTTTGAGATATAATTTTCCCTCCAAATGCCAAACATGTCCTGACTTCCTCAATGGAATTACACAGTGGACATTCAGAGATTTGAACTTCAAATGATAATTTTACCAAACTGGAGTTCAGCTGACTGCCCTCCTCTTAACTGTGTGATTGCATGCAAGGCAGGCCAACTTCCTCCAATATTCCATCTTCCTTCAGCCTCACATGGCAGTGCTGTCTACAGATGGTCTCCTGAAGCTACTTCTCAACAAGCTCTTGTCTTTAGCAAAACCAAATAATGGAATGTAAGTTTCTGATTGTGGTCTTGTGTGTCACTGAGCTGGATCAGTGAGGAGGTTGCAATAAATGTGAGATGGGCCATGAGTTACCACTGAGCCCATATTCTCACTAGGGAGTTGGTCAGAGTTGTCCCAGACAGCCTCAGGATTTGAATTCTAACTCTCAGGTCTAATTTATACTTCCCTTTTCAAACATTCCATCTATATTCTGCCTGTAAGGTTGGGCTATTTTATTATCTCTGCATAAATATTGTAATCAAGTGGCATCATAAGACGTTCAGCTTAACTAACACCTACAAAAATAATGTTCTGGAAATATATGTGTGTGTGTGTATTAGAGAAAGAGAGAGAGAGAGAGGGAGAGAACTGGCATACTAAGGCCTTAGCCACTGCAATCAAACACCAGGTATGTGCACCACATTGTGTGCATGTGGGACTCTGTGTGCTTGCATCACTTTATGCATCTAGCTTAGTTTGGACCTGGAGAGGCAAATATAGATCCTTTGGCTTCACAGGCAAGAACCTTAACCACTAAACCATCTTTCCAGCCACAAATATTAAGAGACAAAGGTTTCTGTATTCAACATTGGTCAGGTCCCTATTCTCTAAACAAGAGTATCACTCAGCAGATCTCCAGCTTCCTACCACAGATACTCACATCTGTAATTCTTTTATCTGTACTGTGAATATAACAGAACCTTGTTACAACTACTCTTAGTACTGAAGTATCTAGCTCTTTCTGTTAATTATGTTACATTTGTCAGTATGCCCCTCATGTGGCAGTTTTGCATTTTGATAATGTTTTAAATTCATCCCTTTATCATTCATTCTCACTACACTACTTCTTCACAAAGAAGGCACAGATGTGGAAGGAACTCTGATGGTTCTTATTGTTGGACTTATTATATGTATTCAGCTACGACCACCTGTAAGACTTCTGAGCATCTATTTGAAGGAGCCGAATAAAATGCTAATAATCTGTGTTGAAAGCCCTGAATGCCTCCTCCACAACACTGAGAGGCAGATTTCACAATCTGAATGCATGTGGGAAGAGAAAGTGGATGAATCATTAAGGAAATAATGAAGAACAACCAAATGAGAAGAGCAAAAGCTATCGAGTCTCTGTTTCAACAGCTACAGCATTCAACATTGTGCTCAGCTGGGAGTCAGTGGGAGTCAGAGGAGAAAGAAAGCTCCATGGTGAAGTACAGGGATAGCTCTGCCAGGACCTGATAAGAGGCTGCAGGTGGACTAGCTAGACCAAGGCATTTTATGGATTGGTGAGAGACATACCTCTGGCTCTCTCATTTGTCCTAATTGCACAAAAGAACAAAAATTGAGGGGACTTTCAATTATTTGTGAAGTCATGCTCATTTATGACCAGTTGTTTCATTTGTTATTGTCTGACATCTTGAGTTTTCTGAAGATAATCTTCTGACTGTCCAAGAGCAGAGGCTGACCTCCTAGGCTACTTACTGTGGACACTGTGTTGGTGTTCTGGACTGGCTGTTCCAGATTGTGGGTCAGATGTCTGTTTCTATCTGGGATCTGATTATTATTCTCTCTTACATTTGATGTCTTGGGTAACTTTTTAGGTCATTGTGCCTTCTGCCCTTCAATTACATCAAAGCTGCAGATCACAGAGATGTCTCTGCAGTGCCCCCATGTACAGAGTTGACTCACAAGGCATCAACAACAGTCTATAATTCTTTACGTTTTGCTTCAGGTTTCATGAAAGATGTGGCTTTAGCTTAAATAGTAGTTAATTTTAAATTAAATGAAGTAGTGTTTGGTGTCACACAGATAAATCTGTGAAATGTCAGACTTCAGTCTATTTTTGCTTTGGAAAATATTTAGTAAATTGGGGCAAAAACATATGACTAAGTAAATTTACAAATACATTTTGCAATGTATAAGCTCTAGTATTTTGCAGAGTACACATTAATCTCCACATGATAAATGAAAGTAAAACAAAAAACATAAATTCTGGCCCCTCAATAGCTGTGGGTGTTTGCAGGATGGACACTAGCAGACCACTCCATTAGAAGATATGGAATCTGATTCGTAGCCATGGAAGACATACAGGAGAGAAAACATTTCAATATTACATTTCCATGTCTCCGTTGAGAAATGACTCATGGGTTCCTTCCTGCTTCACGCGGCATTAATAAATACATGTAGCACAGAGCATGGTGAAAAGGTGGTGATCATAGAAATCCTTTGTTCTCTTCTGCAATTGCATCTGAGGTCTTCAGAGGCAGAAACAAACCATGCTTTGTTCTCTATGAGACATCCCTATAAACAAATCTTTAATCTTTCCCTCAGAAGGGGAAAAATGAATCATTTCTGATTCAAGGAAGATCCTCTTAAGTGCTTGTTAGGTGAAAGTAAGTGTGTATACTGCAAGTTCTAATCTTAAAATTGACAACTTGCCTGAATATCAACATCATACACTGCCAGGTATTGACTGAAGACAGTCTATCGTCCTTGCTAGATTTCCATTAGAGCAAGTGCCGGTGGAAGTTGTGCAGGGGCAGTCTGGTGGGAAGTATACACAGCAGGTGTTTATGTGTAATAGCCACCAGTTAGACGTTGTTGACTTCATATGCATTTGCTCCTGAAGGACAATTCTTGTACTAACTTCCACTGGCTAAGTATCTGGTATGCATTTTACTTAACTATTTTACTATTTAAATGTGCTTTCAATTTATGTATGTTCTCACATACATAAATTGAATCAAAGGAAATTAAGACACTTTCTCTTTAAGTGGATATAAGTCTTGTATCTGGTGTCAAGGTAAGTCTCACACTAAAGCTGGTGTGTGAGTGGGAACATACCCTGATTCTTTTGTTATTGGATACATGTGTCATTAGCATGACCTCTGGTTTCTGTTCTCCCTGGACTTATGCATGTCTGTGAGAACCCAGGAAAAATGTTGGGAGTTGAGAAATGAGTTGCAAATACTCATCTCTTCTCTGGGATATCTGCTAACCAGAATATTACTTCCTTGCTTGTCCCATCCAAGCCCTGTGCAGAAGGAAGGGGAGGTATTGGGTCTCTGGCTCACTAAGGCATCATTTCATTTCTTATAAAATGTGCCTTCCAAGCAGTCCTTTCCAAAAAGAAAAAAAAGAAAAAAAGAGGATTCTTCCCCAGTGAGAACTCTTCCCCTTTCATCCTCAACTGATGCAGAGCCCAAGAGAGGCAATGGTGGCCTCTGTGAGACCTGAAGCCTTGGTCTCTCCATCATCTCTCTGCCTGCTGTGGTGTGGTGAGACCTTCAGGGCAGGCTTCTGTGTCTTCGTTACAGAAAATGATACTGATATGAGAGACAAGTCTTACTTGTCCCTGGGAGATCCTACTGCCCCAGGCCCCAGAACCCTAAACATCACACACTTGGATGACATGGAGAATCCAGGATGAATGGAAACTAGTCACATGCATGATGCCAACCCTGATATAAACTTCAAAGGTAATATCCTCTACTAATGGATATTCCTTTCATTTTTCCCAAGTCTTTAATTCACTTTTAAATTATTAAAGGCTTTTGTAAAACAGTTTTATGAGTGATATTGTAAATGCTATGACATCAAGATATTAGTGTGCAATTTTACAGTAAGTTTTCTTCCATTGAACTTCTATCATTCTATCATCTTCTTGTCACACTTCCTTTTTTTTTTTTTTTTTTGGCTTTTTAAGGTAGGGTCTCACTCTGGCCCAGGCTGACCTGGAATTCACTATGTAGTCTTAGGGTGGCCTCTTGGTGATCCTCCTACCTCTGCCTCCTGAGTGCTGGGATTAAAGGCGTGAACCGCCACGCTTGGCTTACACTTCCTTTTTATGTGAGCTTTAGCACTGTAATTTTCTTTTCACAAAATCCTTGTCTCCACTGAGCAATGAATTGTAGGAATATTAATTCAATTTATTTTACTCTGAATTTATATTACATCAGAAGGTGTCTGAGTTCAAGAAGATTATTTTAATTAAAATCTTCAAGATGTAGTAAAAACAGATAATTGACTTGTTTAAAGAAGAAGATACAGGCTGGAAAGATGACTTAGCTGTTAAGGAGCTTACCTGTAAGAACTCATGTTCAAATACCCAGGTACCTTGCAGTAATGTGAATTTCCTCAAGGGGGCACACAAGTCTGGAGTTCATTCACAGTGGCTGAAGGTCCTCACACACCCATTCTCTCTCTCTCTCTCTGTCTCTGTCTCTCTCTCTCTCTCTCTTTCTCTATCTCTCAAAATAAAAAAGAGAAAAAATATAGAATACAGCTATTACTGTTAACACAGTGTTCTGATATTCTGTATTTTCTTTAGAAATTAAAACTGACATATTAATGGACAGATTATTAAAATAATGAAAGTTGTTTGGGTTCCTGAAAGATTTTGTTTATTTTCTCTGTGGTGTCCTAAGAACAGCCAAAATCACTCTAAGAAATGTAGGAAGATTGGGATGAAGATGTGTCTGAAACATGGAGGATTCACATATGGCCCTGACTTTGCAGCCATTTGTATATAATACATCCCTTCTCAATATAATTTTTTACATGTGTATATGTATGTGTGTTCATATGTGTGTGGGTACAAATGTACATGTCTGTAGGTTTGCATGTACATGTGTTCACATACATGTGGAGGCCAGAGAATGAGTTCATGTGTGTTCTTACATCGTCCTCCACATTATTTACTGGGGAAGGACCTCACTTGAACTCATGACATGTCAATGTTGTACTTTAGCTAGACAGTTTGTCCTGGGTATCCTTTTTTTTTTTCCACCTCCTGAGCACTAGGATTACAGTGGGTGGCCATGCCTACCCAGAATAGCCCCAATGCTGGTAACCCTACACCATGGCACATTAGTATTTTTCATACATTTCAACAATAATTTTTTGACCATGTCAAAATATGCAATTTAAGCAGCTCTAGATTTCCATTAAATCACTTCACTTCCTTTACATTCCATGAGCACGATCTTGGCACTGTGACATATTTTTCTCTACACAATATTTATTGGTTCATTTTTAGCACTTCATCAGAGTCAACAATCTTGTTTCTAATGAATAAAAATGTGAGAGCGGCTTACACCAAAATACTTCCTCCTGGCTCCATTGATGGAGCTCTGTTTTCAGTAGGTTTAAAATGTTGTCACCATAAAGCCTTATCAGAATTTTCACCTCTTGAATATATTTGATCTAACAATGTGACATACTCATGTGCTCAATGTAAGGTCTTGTTATTTTTGTTTCTCCTTTCCTTCCCAATTCTCCTCAGCATCAATGCAACAGTGGAAAGTGTTGGGTGGCCCTTCTGTGGCCAGATGCTACTGTAGGAAGATGTAAACAGGCCAGCACAGGTGACCCAGATTTTCCAGAGGGATCACTGTTATTTAGAAGATAAATTCCACCTTGAGCATATGCTCTTAGTCAAGAAGCTCATAAAAATCCTTGTTCTTTATTTAAAGTCAGAGAGAACATCCCAGGCCATGAAACCTCACACAGGTGATGTTGTCTGTGACAATGATAATAATGCCTTCATTCCTAAGATGGAAGAGACTATATCAAATGTCCTTTCTTAATATTATCAGGTGTTTTTTCCTTTTTCCTGTATTAATCTTAAACTATAAATAGCACAAAATTAAAGTTTAACAAATAAATCATGAACAATATATTTTTATGGGAATTACTATATCTATCAAATGAGGAAAAGGTATTACTTGCAATTTTACTGAACAGAAAAGCAACAATAATAACATAATATCCCTGGATGAGCTCTTAGTCTTCATAGGACAATTCTCAACACAAAGCAGAAGTGGTCATGATAAATTGAATTCTGGGGCCTACTATATATCATAGTTAATGTAAGGCAGAGAAATCACACAAAGTCTGCCTTAGTCCACAATGGATTCAAGCAGGGAACAGGTATTGGCAACATAAATGGAAAAGCTCCCAAATGCTTGGAGCTCAAACAAGACACTTACTTCTAAAAAGCAACCAGATCGAAGTTCTGAATACATTTCAAAATATTGAATTGAATTAATGCACATTGATAGAATTTAATATAATTAATGCAACTCTCCAAAATTTATTTATTGCAGTTAAATGGTGTTTAGGGGTTAGAAGGATTGTTCAGTGGTTAAGGAGCTTGCCTGAAAATTGTAAGGACCCAGGCTTGATTCCCCAGTACCCATGTAAGCCAGATGCACAATGTGGCACATGCTTTTGGAGTTTGTTTGCAGTGGCTGGAGGTCCTAGCATGCCCATGTTCTCTGTCTGTCTTCTTTCTATTTCTGTCTGTGTCTTTGCTTGAAAATACATAAATAAATATAATTTTAAATGGTATTTAGAAGTAAATTACAGAATTAAAAGCATTTATGTTAACACAAAAAGTCAGTGCTTCAAACTTCTCTTCGGGGCTGGAGGGATGGCTTAGTGGTAAAGGTGTTTGCCTGCAAAGCCAAAGAACCCAGGTTTGATTCCCCAAGACCCACGTTAGCCAGATGCACAAGTGGACACATGTGTCTGGAGTTTGTCTGCAGTGGCTGGAGACCCTGGTACACCCATTCTCTCTCTCTCTCCCTCTCTCTTTCTCTCTCTCCTCCTTTCTCTGTAAAATAATTAATAATTAAAAATAAAATAAAGTATTTTTAAACTTCTGTTAGAAAATTAGAAAAAAAAAAGAACAAATGCAAACCAAAGTGGGCCAAAAAGAAATAATAAAACATAGAACAGAAATTCAATACAGGAAAATTAATAGAAAAAATAATAAAACTTAAAGTGAATTCTTTATAAAAATAATATCAATGAGTCTTGAATCAGATCAACTGTAATAAAAAGTAAGAAGACACATATTTCTATCATGATTAAAGGAGAAGATGTGACTACAAGTCCCTTAATCATCAATGTAGGGGTATCTAGCCTATGCCCCACACACCATTATGTGTTCCAGGAGAGCTATGAATGGGCTCAGTGAAAAACTTCCTTCAAACAAACTTACTTAAGATAGGAGATTTTTGTAAATCAATTACATGTTTTTCAGGCAGAAACTTTGTAGATTACAGTATTAAAGTTCAATGCCATGCAAAAGAAACATATGCTTGGTCTCACTATCTGTGGCTCTGTGCCTGGCATCTGGGGCTGACAGGTGACTTCTGTGGGCTTCAAAGGGCTTTGGTAGCCCCACCCGCTGTCTGTGCTGCCTGCAGGCTCTATTCCATGCATGCAGCTTTTCCTCAGAGGTTCTGCAATCTCCAACATGCTGGTGTCTCTACTGTGACTCAGGCTTCACCTTTACCGCCTCGTGCAGTGGCGTTCCATGGCTTCTCTGCAGGGACACTGACCTCACACATTTCCTGTCTTCAGCAGTCCTTGTAACTGTGATGAAAGCATGCATGACCCTCCCCCCTTATCTGCACATCACTCATGCTTGCAAAACCAGGACTTTGAGGATAATGTTACCAGCCCTGCTGTCAGCATGAGATGAAGTCTCGTGCCCTTGGACCATGGTGGTATAGCCTCTATGCCAACACAAAGGAAACACTAACATGGGCATTACTTTCTAGGAGCAGAGAGCCTCATCAGTGGCAGTTTCAGTTTCGACTAAATTTAAATTGTTATTTCCGTAAGTTGAAGCCATTGATGGGCAGAGTCTTGTCCTCAGGGTGCCTTTCCCATTGTACTGATGCAGAGAAAGATGTTTCACTTTAACAATAATAGCCTTGTTTTCAGCTCATAATTTTAAAATTGCTCCAGCTCTTTTCCTAACAAACTGCACATTTTAAGTATCTTTTGTTCTCTCACTCTAAACACAGATAAAAGTGGTAAGTAATAACAATTCCACAGCCTGAATAGTATCCTGCCTTGAAATTTGCTTTACTGAAACACTACTCCATCATATTTGGACATCCCACATGATTTAAAGTCTCAGGATATGAGCAGAATACAGTCAGATGCCTTGCTAGATTATAACCTGAATGGCTCTAACCAAGTTCCTCATACAGCCTGCTGCTCATCTTGAAAATCTCATGAATGGAGCTTCCACAGTTTGTGTTTCTTTTGACCTTCTGGTCTTCCAAACTCTATAAGGGAAATGTTGAAAAATTGAAGAAAATATTTGAAGACACTAGAAGATAAAAATATGTCCACTGCTAAGCGATTGGTAGGATTGGTTATATTTATATTGGGCTGAAAAGATGGCTCAGAGGTTAAGGTACTTGCCTGCAAAGCCTAATGATCTGAGTTTGATCCCCTAGTGCCCACATAAAGACATATGCTTAGTGGCACATGCATCTGGAAGTCATGTGCAGAGGCAGGAGGCCTGGCACATGTGTTCTCCTCTCTCTCTCCCTCCCTCTCCCTCTTTCTCTCTCATTCTTTTATATTACTTAATCTTTTTCTTCATTCTCTTCATGGGCACTTACCTGTAACTTCCACTACCAGCAGGTGACTATCATCCACTATGAACTTTTGATCAGAGAGACCTACAAGATTTCCAAACAACAACAACAACAAAAAAGACAGATTTCTATCAGAGTACTTGATGACCCACCAAAGGTTAGTGGTAAGACCCTACTGCCAAATACACCATATGCTTCTGGCACATGACATGCCTTGAAGCTGGAAAGGAGTCAGTCCCCAGACAGTTAGCATGTCTAGTGCCAGAAGGTGCTATATGAGCGGCTAGGGGAAAATGACCAGTATCTGTCTTACCAACTCATGGTCTAACCTACTTTTTTTTTTAATTTAATTTATTAGTTTTCTTTTCAGTAAATACAGGCAGTTTGGTACCATTATTTAGGCTCATCTGTGATCTACCCCTTCCCATGAGACCCTCCTTGTTAATGAAAATGGGTTGTGCATTGTGGAGTTAGCCCCCAGTTATTGGTATGATAAATGTCACTGCAAATCATGACCCAACATGTGACTCTGACATTCTTTCAGCCCCCTCTTCCACAAGATTTCCCTGAGCCATGTTGGGTTCATTTTTGGTCTGCTTCAGTGCTGAGGTGTTGGGGGCCTCTGAGGCTCTGGCTCTCTGATTTGGTAGGAGTTGATTTTTCTCTGTGTTGATCTCCTTCCCCTTTGTGCTGGTATCTGGTTCCCAGGAAAACATCACCCTTGCTTATTTCGCCAGTTGTCCTTAGTTTCAGTTGGGCCCCGTTTGAGGTATGTTGGGGCAGCTCTCTTCTTAGGATCTGCATCTATCTGGAAAAGAGAAGCAGATTCTCCAATGGAGAGTAAGTTAGCATCTGGAAAATTGAGATAACACTTACTTTTTTGATACACAGTATGATAGGTGAAGGCCCTCTTATACCCCATGATTGATGGTAGCTTGATATTGTAGAGTGGGCTTGTGTTTGGGTATCGTTCTGACTTGTTTCCCAGCTCCAGCTATGGGTCTAGTACCACTGAGTGGATCAGATAGCCAAATCAAGAGCAATTGATTCCTCACCATGGCTGTGTACCACTATTGCACTTGTGTGGGCATCACATCTGGTTTTTTTTTTTAATAATTTTTTTAAAATTTTTTATTTATTTATTTGAGAGCGACAGACACAAAGAGAAAGACGGATAGAGGGAGAGAGAGAGAGAGAGAATGGGTGCACCAGGGCTTCCAGCCTCTGCAAACGAACTCCAGATGCATGCGCCCCCTTGTGCATCTGGCTAACGTGGGACCTGGGGAACCGAGCCTCGAACCGGGGTCCTTAGGCTTCACAGGCAAGCGCTTAACCGCTAAGCCATCTCTCAAGCCCCACATCCGGTTTTTTGTTGCTAATTAGGTTAAACAATGTGTTGCTTGGACACATCTTGGTCATTTCCCCCAGTCGCCTATGTAGTGCCTTCTGGTACTAGACACGCTGACTGTCTGGGGTCTGACTCTCTCCTGGCTTCCAGCCATGTCATTCCATTTTACGCGTCAGCTGCATATGGAGTCTTCAGCAATAGGGTTTTGCCACTGGCCTTTGGTGGGTCATCAAGTACTCTGACAGAAGTCTGTCATTGTTTTGGGAAACGTTGTAGGTTTCTCTGATCAAAAGCTCATTGTGGATGGTAGGCCCAAGCTGGAAGTGGGGGTTACAGGTCAGTGTCCACTAAGAAATTGAGGAAAAAGATAACTAATATACAAGAGTTAGAGAGGAGAGAGATAGAGGGGAGAGGAGAGGGAGGGAGGGAAGATGTAGTAGACTTAGGTCAGTCTTGATCTTACCCTGTCCAGTGTCTTGTGGTTCAGGTGTTTCCTGTAAGGGTCTAGTGAAGGTTCAGCCATTTGGCCTGTCTTTTAGGAAGTAGAATTTTATGGTACCATTGCCATTTGGGTCCAGATTACTGTTTTCCACCCTCTGATTCCCTCCTTGCCCTCCCATTCATCTTGTTGTCTAGTCCATGAGGTGCTTGCTGGGTATGTAAGGCATCTTGGGCAGATTCAGGTTAGGTGTTGCAGATGAGTGAGACTATGTGTCGATTTTTTTTCTGTGATTGGGTAAGTTCGCTGAGAATGATCTGTTCCAGGTTCAACCATTTTTCATCAAATTTCTTTATGTAGTTTTATCTTAATGCTGTATAGAATTCCACTGTGTAGATATACCACATCTTTGTTATCCATTCTTCTAATGATGGACATCTGGGTTGATTCCAGCTTTTAGCTATTATGAATTGAGCTGCTACAAACATGGTTGAGCAAATCTCTCTGGCTTTTGGTTTGAAGGTTTTAGGGTAGATGCCCAGTAATGGTATAACTGGGTCTGTTGGTATTTCTATAGTCAGCTTTTTCAGGAGTCTCCATATTGCTTTCCAAAGTGGTTGTACCATCCTGCATTCCCACCAACAGTGAATGAGTGTCCCTGCTTCTCCACATCCTCGCCAGCATTTATTTTCATTTGACCTTTTGATGTTGGCTATCCTTATTGGGGTAAGGTGGAATATCATAGTTGTTTTAATTTGCATTTCTCTGATTATTAGGGATGATGAACATTTTCTTAGGTGTGTGTTTGCCATTTGTATCTCTTCCTCTGTGGATTGCCTGTTTAACTCTGTGCCCCATTGTGTGAGTGGGGTATTTGTCTTCTTACTGTTTAGACTTTTGAGTTCTTTGTAAATTCTAGAGATAAGGCCTCTATCAGTTGGATAACCTGCAAATATTTTCTCCCATTCTTTGGGTATTCTATTGGCTTTGCTTATTATATGCTTGTCTGTAAAGAAACTCTTCAGCTTCATATGATCCCAATGGTTGAGTGACTGTTTAAAAACTTGAGCCACTGGGGTTTTATTCAGGAAGTCTTTTTCCATTCCTATATCATGGAAAGTACTTCCTAAATTTTCTTCCCAAAGTTTTCAAGCTTCTGGTCTTATGTTGAGGTCTTTGATCCATTTGGATTTGAGTGTTGTGCATGGTGAAATGTGTGGATCAAGTTTTAGTTTCCAGCATGTGGTTATCCAGTTTGTCCAGCACCATTTATTGAAGATGCTATATTTTTTCCAGTCTATATCATTTGGGCCTTTGTCAAATATTAAGTAGCTATAGTTGCTTGGCCCAAAATCCGGGTCCTCAAGTCTATTCCATTGGTCTATACTCCTGTTTTTATGCCAGTACCATGCTGTTTTTATTACTATGGCTTTGTAATATAGCTTTATATCGGGTATGGTGATGCCACCAGAGGTATTTCTTTTGCTGAGGATCTGTTTGGATATGCAAGGCCTTCTGCCTTTCCATATAAAATTTGAGATCATTTTTTCTATCTCTGTGAAGAACACTGTAGGGATTTTAATTGGCATTGCGTTAAATCTATATATTGCCTTTGTTAGGATTGTCATCTTCACAATGTTAATTCTGCCTATCCAGGAGCATAGCAGGTCTTTCCAACTTTTCAAGTCCTCCTGAATTTCTTTTTTGAGAGTTTTTATATTTTCGTTGTATAGATCTTTTACTTCCTTGGTTAACATTATTCCAAGGTATTTTATTTTTTTTGTTGCTATTGAAAATGGGACTATGTCCTTTATTTCTTCTTCTGTGTCTTTGTCATTTGCATACAGAAATGCTACCGATTTTTGTGCATTGATTTTGTATCCTGCTACTTTGCTTTAGGAGTTAATCACCTTCAGGAGTTTTGGGATGGAGTCTCTCGGGTCTCTTACATATACAATCATGTCATCAGCGAATAGAGCTAACTTAACTTCTTCCTTTCCAAATAGTAGCCCTTTTATTTCCTTCTCCTGCCTTATTGCTTGGGCTAGGACTTCCAGAACTATATTGAAAAGCAGAAGTGAGAGAGGGCAGCCCTGTCTTGTTCCTGATCTCAATGGGAATTCCTCCAGTCTCTCTCCATTAGTATTATTTGGGCCTTTGGAGCTTTGTATATTGCCTTTATTATGGTAAGATGTGAACCAGCCATGCCGATTCTCTCCAATGTTTTGATCATGAAGTGATGTTGTATGTTGTCAAAGGCCTTTTCTGCATCTATCGAAATGATCATGTGATTTTTATGTTTAAGCTTGTTTATGTGGTGTATTACATTGACAGATTTTCGTATGTTGAACCACCCTTGTGTTCCTGGGATAAATCTCACTTGGTCAAGGTGGATAATGCTTTTGATGTGTTGTTGGATTCGGTTTGCGAATATTTTGTTGAGGATCTTTGTGTCTATGTTCATTAGGGAAATAGGCCGATAGTTTTCTTTTCTGGTGGCATCTCTGCCTGGTTTTGGGATTAGGGTGATACTAGCTTCATAGAAAGAGTTGGGTAGCTTTCCCTGTTCTTCAATTGTGTGGCACAGTTTTAGGAAGATTGGTTTGAGTTCTTCCATGAAGGTTTGATAAAATTCAGCTGGGAATCCATCTGGTCCTGGACTCTTCTTTTTTTGGGAGGTTTTTTATTACTTTTTCAATCTCCATGAGCGTGATGGTTTCATTGTGGTGGTTGATCTGCTCTGAGTTTAACTTTAATAGATGATATGCATCCAGGAATTTTTCCATCACCTCCACATTTTCCAGTTTTGTGGAGTAGAGGTTTTTGAAATAAGTCCTGATGATTCTGCCGATTTCACTGATGTCTGTTGTGATCTCTCCTTTTTCATTTTGAATTTTGTTAATTTGGAGTCTCTCCTTTTTTAGCTTGATCAAATTGGCCAGAGGTTTGTCAATCTTGTTTATTTTTTCAAAGAACCAGCTCTTTGTTTTGTCAATTGCCTTAATTGTTTCCTTGGTTTCCAATTCATTAATTTCTGCTCTGATTTTAATTATTTCTTTCCTTCTGGAGCTCTTTGGGTTGGATTTTTCTTGTTTTTCCAATGCCTTTAGGTGGATGGTTAGGCTATTGATTTGGGATCTTTCTGTCTTTTTTATAAAGGCATTGAGTGCTATGAATTTTCCCCTGAGGACTGCCTTCATTGTGTCCCATAAGTTTTGGTATGATGTGTTCTCATTGTCATTCAATTCCAGGAATTTTGCAATTTCATTTTTTATTTCATCCACTATCCATTTATTGTTTAAGAGTGTGCTATTCAGTTTCCAGTTGCCATTGAGGTTCTTGTTGGTTTTTTTGTTGTTGATTTCTAGGAATATAGCATTATGATCTGATATCATGCAGGGAATTATGTCGATTTTCCTAAATATGTGGAGGCTATCTTTGTGACCCAGTATATGGCCTATTTTAGAGAATGTTCCATGGGCTGCTGAGAAGAATGTGTAGTCTGTGGATTTGGGATGGAAAGTTCTGTAGATGTCTGTTAGGTCTAAGTGCTCTATGGTTTTGTTGAGCTCTCTTACTTCCCTGTTGAGCTTCTGTTTGGATGACCTGTCTATTACTGATAATGGTGTGTTAAAGTCCCCAGCTATGATGGTGTTGGTGGTTATTTCTGTTTTATTGTCAAGTAGGTTTGGTTTTATGAACTGTGGTGCCCCTGTGTTTGGTGCATACAGATTTATGATTGTAATATTCTCTTGATGGATTGTTCCCTTTATAAGTAGGAAGTAGCCTTCTTTGTCTTTTTTGATTGTTTTTGGTTTGAAGTCAACTTTATCTGATATTAATATAGCTACACCTGCTTGTTTCTTATTCCCATTTGCTTGGAATATTGTTTTCTACCCCTTCACCCTGAGGAGGTTTCTGTCTTTAGTGGTAAGGTGGGTTTCTTGAAGGCAGCAGATTGAGGGGTCTAATTTTTTGATCCACCCTGTTAGCCTGTGTCTCTTGATGGGTGAATTAAGGCCATTAATGTTTAGGGTGATGACTGTGAGATTTGATTTGATCCCTGTCATGTTGTGGTGGTAGAGGTGTGTTGGCATTTCCATGGAATTTATTTATTTATTTTTTTCTATCTACTCTGGGTTTGGTTGCTGTGATCTGCTTCTTATAGGCATTTGTGATTGGTTATTTGTTTCTTCTCTGTGGAGAATTTCCTGGAGTACTTTCTGTAGGTTTGGTTTTGTGTTCATATAATTGTAAAGCTGAGTTTTGTCATGGAAAGTTTTCCTTTCACCATCTATTACAAGGGAGACTTTTGCCGGTTAGAGTAGTTTGGGTTGGAAGCCATAGTTTCTTCCAGGACCTTCTAGCTTTCAGGATTTCCATTGAGAAATCTGAAGTAATTCTGATGGGGTTTCCTTTGAAAGTGGTGTGCTGTTTTTCCCTAGCTCCTTTTAGGATTTTTTCCTTGGTGTCAATGTTTAGAGTCTTAATGATAATATGCCTTGGGGAGTTTCTCCTTTGGTCTAGTCGGTTAGGAGTTCTGTTTGCTTCTTGAATCTTGATGGGCCTTTCTTTTAAGAGACTGGGGAAGTTTTCTTCAATTATTGTGTTAAATAAGTTCTCCATGCCTTTGGTCTGAAATTCTTCTCCTTCTGGTATTCCAGTGATTCTGATATTAGGACGTTTAAGTGTATCCCACAATTCTCTCATGTTCTGTTCACAGGAACTTTTGAACTTACTGAAATTTTTGGACTCTCGAACTGTTTCTTCCATCCTGTCTTCTAGATCAGAATTTCTATCTTCCACTTCGCTGACTCTATTCTTGAGAGCCTCCATTGAATTTTGGACTTGTTCAATTAAGTTTGCATTTTCTAGTACTTTCCTATGTATCACTTCCATCACTTTGTCCAGCTCCCTTTTTGTCTCATTTTCTGATTTTCTTGATGATTCTTGGAAATCATCCTTGCATTTCTTTATGTTTTCATTTAGTGTGGCCAGCTGATTTTTAAGGTCCTCTTTTTTTTTTTCACTCTCCCTCAACTGTCTTAGCTCTCTTTGAATTCATTCCAGTGTCTTATCATATTGCTCTAGCTTAGTGATGGTAGCATCCATACGATTATCTATCCTTTGTAGCTTTCCTGTCAGTTCTAGCAGTAGTTTGGTCAGGGTTGCATTGTTCATTGCTTCCACTTGATGTTCTGATCCTAAACAGTCTTCTATGTTTTGGTTAGTTGTGACCCTTGTTGGACTGGGTGATCTGTCTGGATTTTCTTCCATTTTATTTTTTCGTGTTATTTCTTTTGCGCTGTGGTCTACCCATGTCAGTGTATGGGCAGGTAGGTGGGTGGAGCAGCCTGAGATCTAGCTTAATGTGAGTCCAAGGCAGCCTGGGGCAGTTGCAAGCAGCCTGGGTTTTTGCTCACTCTTGCCAAAGCCGCCTATATATAGCCTGACAGGGCCACCAAAATTGCCTGAATTCTCACCCAGTAATGCACCTAAGCTGCCTGCCTTTGAGCTTGAAAGGGGACTGAGGTAGCAAGCCCTGAAGGTGCACAGACTCTGGCTGGGTACACTGGGATCTGTAAACAGTCTGTGCTCTCCCGCCTCAGGGGAGTGGGAGACGGGTGGTGATGTACAGGTAGGGGATGGCACCTGCGCTGGCGCTAGTGACTCAGTGTGGACTTGTGTGGCTCTTGCTGTGGGAGTGGGCCCGCTGCACGTGCAATTGTAGTGCAGAGGCAGATGATGTGGGTACAGAATCAGGACACAGCAGAGGCTGACCAGCGCCAAGTGATGTGAGCACACCAGCAGGGGATCTGGCAGCCACCTATTCACAGCAGGTGTGGCCTCCACAGGCCTGCGAACCGAGCACCACGTGGCTGATCTACGTGCAGGATCAGAGAACAAGGGCGAGGTAGGAGGTCTCAGCTTCAGTGTAGCAGGCTGACAGGCGTGACTGGTAGGTGCCCGATCAGAGCACAGCCACGCGGGACGTGCGGAGGGTGTGTTGGCGGGTGGGCGGACAGGGGGCGCAGAGTGAAACGGGGTGTATGGAGCGAGTGGGGCACGTGGTGGGGGGGCGCGGGGTGCGCCGGGGCACCGGGGAATCAGGGTGGGGCGTGCGGGAGGCGGCAGGGTTCAGAAGGCGCGGGGTGGGGTGCCCTGGAGGGGTGGGCATGGGGTGCTCTGGTCAGTTGGGGGGGACGAGGGGCGCGCCATGGACGCGGGTGGGCATGCGCGCAGAAGGGGTATGCGGGTCGTGGGGGGGTGCAGGGCACCTGGGAGGTGCGGGGGGGCCCGGGGCGTGCAGGGGGTCACGGGGGAGTGTGCGGGAGGCATGGGATGCGTGGGACGCCGCGGTTCGCGGGCGGCTAGTGGCGTGGGGCGCGTGGGGGGGCGCAGGCTGTGGGGGGTGCCGGGTGCGTGGGGGGGAGGGAGCGTGGGGCACACTGGTGTGCGGGACGCCACAGGACGCCGCGGGGTGCTCTGGACCTGCGGGGGGGCGGGGCACACGAGGTGGGTGTCGTGGGGGTCGCGCAGGGGGCGCGGGCATGGAGGTGGGCAGAGCACGCTGAGGGGCGCTGGACGTCCGGGGGGGCACTGGGGGGGTTGTGAGGCACACAGGGGTAGGGCGCGTGGGTCGCGGGGCATGCGGGTGGGGGGCATGGGGCACACCTGGGCATGCAGGGGCATGCTCGGGACGCGTGGGGGCTCGCAGGAATCATGCGGCACGTGGATGTGGGGCGCACGGGGTGGGGGGGTGGGAGGCGCCTTGTGGCGCACGGGGCTTGGGGTGCGCTGGATGCACCGGTGCACGTGGGGGTGGGGGGCGCAGGGGGGCGGTGCGCGGGGGGGAGCTAGGAGCGCAGGGCGTGCGGGGGGGGGGTGCGGGCGCTTGGGTGGGCGTGGGGTGTGCGGGACGCTGCAGGATGCAGCGGGGTGCTCTGTACTCACCGGGGTTGGGGGGTGGGGGTGGATCGTGTGGGGGAGTGGGTCACAGGGGTCGCGGGTCAGGCGGGGGGCGCGGAGCACGCTGAGGTAAGATGGAGCGCGGGACGCCGCGTGTCGCTCTGGACGCATGGGGGTGGTGGATCGCGCGGGGGTGGGGCTAGAGGAGCACGGGGGTGGGGCGCGGGGGTCTCTGGGCACGCGGGGGGCATGGGGGCGCGGGGCACTTCTGGGCGCCCAGGGCACGGGACGCAGCGGGGCTCTTGGTTCGCTCCTGCCCCGTGTGGGTAGGGAGCGTGGGGCATGCGGGGGCGTGGGGAGGGCGGGGCGTGCGGGGGAGGGGCTTGAGGTGCGTGGGGGTGGGGCGCAAGGGTCCTGGTGGCGTGGGGGTGTGGGGCAGGCCTGGGTGCCCGGGGCGCGGGATGTCGCTGGGCGCTCGGGGCGCGCCTGCCGCGTGTGGATAGGGAGCGTGGGGCGCACGGGGGCGGGCACGGGGGGGGCCTCGAGGCACACGGGGGTGGGGCGCGGGGGTCTCAGGCGCACGGGGGTTGCGGGGGCGCGGGGCATGCTTGGGTGCCCGGGGCGGGGGACGCCGCGGGGCGCTCAGGGCGCGTCTACCGCGTGTGTATAGGGAGCGTGTGGCACGCGGGGCGGGGAGGGGTGTGGGGTGTGCGGGCGTGGGCGTGGGGGTTGTGGGGTGCACGGGGCCGCCGGGTCGCTGGTGCGCCGGGCCACGCCGATTTGGCAGCTTGTGGTGGGTCTCGGCTGGCGGGGTGGCGGGGCATGGGTTGCGGGGTGTGTGCTTCCCTCTTTTACCCAAATCTGTGCCCTCCCTCTTGCAAAAATTTCCTAATTTCCCTTGAATACTTGCCTTTTTTTTTTTCTTGTTGTCTGTAGTGCAGCTAGGCGGTCGCCATCTTGACCGGAAGTCTAACCTACTTAACAGCAAATAACCTGTTGTGGTGCTCACACAAGTGCAACAGTGGCACACAGCCATGGTGGGAAACCAGCTGCTCTTGATAACTGCTCTACTCAGTGAACAGAACCAATACCTGGGAAACAAGTCAGAACCATATCCAAAAATGAGCCCACTCTCCATTATCAAACCACCACTAATCATGGGCTACAAGAGGACTTAAACCTATTAAATTCTCTCTAAAAAAGTCAATGTTTATCTCATTTATCTGGTGCTAACTTTACTCTCCATTTGAGAAATTTTTTTCTCTTTTCAAGACAGAAACAGATCCTAAGGAGAGAACCACCCATCATGCCTCAAAAGGGCCCCAGCTGAAGCTAAGACTAATTGGTGGAACCAGCAAGTGTGCTGTCTTCTTGGTGAACCTGGTACCAGCACAAGGGTGGTGAAAATAGATACAGAGAACCAAATCCTATATCCAGAGACACAGAGGCTCCCAAGACCTCATCACTGAAGAGAACCTAAATTGAACCCAACATGGTTCAGGGAAATTTGCAGAAGAGGGTTATAAAAGAGTGTCAGAGCCACACATTGGGTCATGATACACAGAGACATCTCAATGTCGAGGTTTGAAGAAGTTGATTGAGAACTTGGTCCTAGTAGATGTTCATTGCTTGACACTTTTGTGAAGATAGATTACTTTTATCTTTCTTTTCTGTCCTTATACATGCCATCCCCATTTTGATGGCATTCATCATGAGACATCAAAAACAAGGCACCACACCAAAACCTTTGAATTTCCATTTGGATACTTTCACCTAAAACTCTTAGCTTTGTAGCCAAAGTAACTTAAAATAGAAATCAAATGTGAGGGTTAGAGATTTATCCATGCACAGAAGTGAGTTCAATGCCTTGCACCTTGAAGCAGAATATGAATTGTTTAAATCACGAGTCCTTTGTTGGGATGATGAAGAGAAAATACAGAGTGCCTGCAGAACTTCTGTGACAATGTTGTTCATGGTCCATGTGAAAGACATCCAGGCATGAGGAATAATCCAAGAGGACAAAATAAGCCTTATCATTAATGTTAGCTTCCTGATAAAAGTGAGATGATGGTTTACCATATCCTCTTGTTTCTCTCCTGAATATTCTGCATTGTTCTTCTTGAAAGAATATAGCAGTATTTTGGTCCTAGGAAACATGAACTGATATGAAGCCTGAATGCCTTTGTGGACAATACAATACAATTTTGAATGTGATATTTAGAGAAGTGTAAATAATAGTGGCCAAGGGAATAGATCCGCAGCATTTTATTTTTGCCAATTTTTAGCTTTTGTGACACCCATAGTTCTATCCCACTCTTGCAAAACTAGGAAAAAAAAAGAATCAATAATTTATCCATTGCTGGTTTATAAAACTGTGTAAATATTTGTAGTAGAATGCTTCTCCTTTCTGAGAAAGATTAGGAAATACACCCACCAAACTATGGTGAAATAGTAGAAAGAAGACATTCATAGGTTATATGTAGAACTAAACAATCTACCACATGCTTCTCTACAATAGGTATGCAATATTACATTTATTCTTCTAAAACTATATAAACTACACACAACACAATTTGCATCTTGTCAGTGATGGGTTGCACATTTCAGAGGCCTTAACTACATTCACCCACTTCTAGAAATGTTTATCTTTCACAACGGAGTCTCTGCTCACTCAAAGCAATTGAACTGCCTGATCCTTCCTCCAAAAATGGATATGATTATTCCAGGCCAACAAATCAAGGCAATAATATTAGAGCATCAATATTCATTTTTGTGATTTGAATTTTTGAACTGTGGTTCTTATTTGATTAGGTAACTGTGAAAATGACTTCCTTTATTGCAGGCAGCGCCTTGCAACTTTTAGTGTAAATTAGCTGCAGTATATTTATTTGTAATGGGACAGATGGTAGATCATTTCAGCTTTATGGTCACATGGTCTCTGTGGCTGCTGTGACACTCCAGTGCTATAGTGTTAAACAGACATAGGTGATGTGTAATGGATGGATGTGACACATTTTAAACAAAGTTGTAGTGGGCACATTATCATTTGGCTTTAAATAGCATTCACATGTAATGAATTATTTGAATTTCAGAATTTTTCCACACATGAATGTTTCTACTCTTACAATACTAGCTGGAGGGTGGAGATAAATAATGTGCTATTTATTTTATAAATAACTCAAATTAGAATATATAGCCTTCCCACATATATAAAAAACATGAAAATATTGACATCTGAAATATACAACATTTACACAAATTTTGAGATATCATACTGCAAAATATGGAGAATATTTGTTAATCTTTTAACTTTCTTCAAAATATGTATGTGGTAATTTCATGAATTTGTTTTTACATGTAGATGTGAATAAAGTAATCACAATGTTTTGCATAAAAATGTAAAATGAAAACCATAGAAACCAATTTTATTTTACGAGCTATGTAAAGAAAATGGTCCACAATGCTAAGTTCTGTATTTAATAAAATTCAGAACTCAGAAAATAATATTTGGATAAAATGAAAGAATCCTCCAATAAATAGCTTTTTGCATTATTGCCCTATTACTCTGTCTTCATACAGGGTTACATAAATCAGTCTAATCAGGCACACATACGGTAGGAAGGGATTTGTTTCAGACTTGCAGGCCCAGGGGAAGTTCCGTATTGGCAGAAGAAGCTGGCCCCTTTTACAAAATGTACCAAGCGAGAAAAAAGACCAGTAGCACCACAGGCAAGCACATTCTGGGGAGCCCAGGCAGCACTCAAGCACTCTGCATACTTTAGACTGGAAACTGATCTGGCTCCAGTAACACCTTAGGGCTGGACTCGAGGATGTGTGCACAGTGACACCTCTTTAGCCAGGCTGGAAATCCAAGGTACAAACTTTAATAAAACATTTGAGTCTACTCAGGGACATAAATTCGAATTACCACAGGGAGGAAGCAGAGAACAATGAATGCTGGTGCGCAGCCCTTCTCTCCTTTGCATGCAGCCCAGGGCATCTGCCCATTCCCACAGATAAGATGAGCATTCCCTCCTCACCCAAGTCCAGGTCATCTCTCACAGGTGATTTTTGGTCCCATAAAGTTATCAGTATAAATCATCATCAATTAAAAAAAAAACACTCAGGTTTAAGTGGAGTTGTTGACTGAGAAGGGCATGAGGGATTTTTCTGGAGGGTAGTAGAATGATCCTATATCTTGATCTAAGTGTGTTATGTAGGTCACATAATACATATACACAGAAATATAGGAGTACACCTACATAACTTGATGGGCTGGTTATAAACTGAGTGACCTGCTCTAATTTTAGGGGACAAAGTTAGAAACCTTCCTTATACTTAAGGGATTATTATTATTATTTATTTTATTTATTTGACTCACATGTACAAAACCTTTGGTTCAATCCTCAGCACTGCATGAACCACACATAGTGGTTCAGGTCTGTCATCCCAACATTGAGGAGGTAGAGGCAGGAGTTCAAGGTCATATTATAACTTATTATTTTAATTTTATTATTAAGTTATTTATTTGGGAGGAGGGTGAGAGAGGGATTCAGCAAACACAATCCAGGCCTGCTTTGTGCACATGAACACCACATGCATGTGCCACTTTCTGCCCTTAGCTTTATGCAGATACTGGGGAATTGAACCTGGGTCACAAGGCATTGAAAGAAAGCACTTTAATCCCCCAATAGAAACTTCCTTTTTTGTAGAAATGAGTGTGAGGGAACACCTGGATCTCATGACTAATCACTGCCTGTGTTTCAACTGGACACCTTGGTCAGGCTGTCAGGACCCAGCCGAGGTCTATGTTGCCAAGTCATATCATAATAGCATGGCTATGATTTATGCACCCTAATTATTAGGTACAGCATGTTGAAAGGATACATGAGGGCTAGGAAATGGTTCTGTGTTCAAAGGTGCTTTATTGCCTGGGTTCAACTCCCAATTATTCACATAAAGCCAAATGCAAAAAGTTGCACATGCCTCTTTTTCTCTCTCTCCCCTCTCTCACTCTTGGAAAATAAACACATAACCAATTTTTTTAAAAAAAAAACCTAAAAGATATGTGATAGCTGGGAGGGGTGTCTTGCTCTTATGATTCCATATGAGGGAAGCTAAAGCCCAGCACTAGGGAAGCTGTGAATGGAGGAGTACTGTGAGACAGAACCCAGCCTGAGCTGTAGCATTACACCTTGTTTCAAAGAAAAACAAACATAAAATTAATAAACTAAAATAAAGAGATGTGATTTGGACTGCTCTTGAATGAAATGTTAGCCTGTGATAAGAAAAAGTTGAATAGATGTGTTTTCTGTTTTCATCCCATCAGGCCAGACTCTGTGTCTCCCTCCCTACTCTTTTAAAAATTTATTTATTTATTTATTTAGGACAGAGAGAAAGACACAGAGTATAGGCATGTCAGAGCTTCTTGCCACCATAAACAAACTGCAGACATATGCACTACTTTGTGCACCTGAGTTTACATGGGTAATGGGGAATTGGAGAATTAAACCCAGATCAACAGGCTTTGCAAGCAAGTGACTTTAACTGCTATGCCCTGTCCCCAGCCCCTGACTTTTATTTTATATTATTTTTTGAGATACTGTTTCATGTATCTCTGGCTGCCAGGAATTTGACATGTAGCCAAGGATGACCTCCTCAGTGTTGGGATGACAGACCTGAACCACTATGTCTGGTTTATGCAGCGCTAAGGATTGAACCAAAGGATTTGTACATGCGAGTCATGCACTTGACACTCTGAGTTACACCCCCAGCCGTTTGTAGTAATTACTTTTCCATTTATTTCTATGCATGTGTGTGCAATGTGTTGTGATGTGTGTATGCACATGTATGTGCCCTTTTGTCACCTGGAGCAGAGGTTGCTCATTTGCAGTGCTTCAGTGGAACACCAAATATCCTGCTCCATCATTCTTCTGCCAGGTCTTGTGTTAGGAGTCAGAGTAGCCCTTCCACTGGTTCTTGATCTTTCAGGTCTCTGCTGATTCTTGGTCTCTGATCAACTGCTGGACTGCAGTGACAAACATATAGGATCACGCTCAACTGTTTCACATGGGATCTGGAGATGTGAACTTCAGCAGTCCCAGGCTCCCTCAGGCCCTTATGCTTGTGCAAGTATTCACATAACCACCGAATTTCCAGCCCTTCTTCCTCTCTCTTTGTTTTGAACTTGTTATGTAGCCCTGGAAGGCCTTGAACTTGTTATGTAGCCAAGGCTGGCCTTGAACTCCTCATTCTTCTGTCTATGCCTCTCAAGTGCAGGATAACAGACATGTAACAGCACACCTGGATGCATTTTCCATTATTTATTTATTTATTTTGAGGGGAGAGATTTTATGAGGTAGGGTCTCAGTCAAGCCTGGGCTAACAGGGACAACATATTGCAGTCCCAGTCTAGCCTCAAACTCAGAATAATTCTCCTACCTCTGCTTCCCCAGTGCTTAGATTAAAGGCATACATGACTAGAATGAGCCTATTTTCTATTTTTATGATTATTTCATCACATTATTTTAAGAATGTTTGTTCCTTTCTCCCTCATTTCGGTAAGAAGGTAAGAGGGCAGGCATCATTGAGCAAATAAAGTCATGTATACACCATAGACCCTACTAGGATACTCTCAACACAGCCAGTTAAAGAACCTTGCCCTTTGAGGTTAGCTGTGTTGCCCATCAGGATGTCTGGCTTCACTTTGTGAGGGAAATGTGAGGGTCAGAAGCTTGGGGGTCTCTGGCCATGCATGTCTGACCTATGATGGCTTTTAGAATGTTCCTCTAGTCACATCTAAGGAGAAGTTTCTTCCCAAGATTCAGCTGCTATTCTTATTTCTTCACAGAGAGACCTATATCTCCTGGGGGACTCTGGAGCTGATGGTGAGGACAAGCCCTGGTGCAATGCTCCCATGCACTCAGCTGGGTGTGGGTGTGTATGGTTCACTGACAAAAGCAATGACTTTTGGTGTGTGGGATCTTAGAGCAGTGCTGGCCTTAGTCACACAAAACCCTGTGTAAAGTCAGAAATACACTTCATAACCAGAGAATTGTGGATACAAACCACAGGAAGAGTTTGTGTGTGTGTGTGTGTTTATGTGTGTGTACTTGAACACATATACATACTAATAATTTTGTGCATGTGTGTAGAGGGCCAGAGGGCAACCTTGTGTGTCATTTCTCATAATACTCTCCACCTTTTTGTGAGACAGGTCTCTCAGGGGTTGGCAGCTTGCCATGTAGGCTGGAGTAGTCTGCTCATGAGCTTCTGAGATCTGCCTATTCCTAGCTAGCATTGGGAGTACAATTTTGCACCACCATGCTCAGTTGTTTAAGTGTGTGTGTGTATGTGTGTGTGTGTGTAGGAATGTGGTATGTGAGTGTGTGCATGGACACTGTGCATACCACTGCATGGGCATGGAGATTTGGGGTGTTTGACTTCTGCATGCACCATTCTTCCAGTTTAGCTACCCTTTGAGTTTCCAAATTCTCCTGGTTCCACCTCACATTGATGCATGTATGTTGGTATCACAGATATGTGAGACATTTTGAGTTTGGCTTTATGTAGGTGCCAGGGAATCAAAATCAGACCAGCAAGTTTTCAAGCAAGCACTTTGCACTTTACACTGGAGGCATATGCTAAATTCCAGTTTTTTTCTTTTCCTTTTCTTTCTGTGTGTGTGTGTGTGTGTGTGTGTGTGTGTGTGTGTGTACAGAGGCAAGAGAGTATACCTTTCAGTGTCCATCTTGTATCACTCATCCGTGTATTTCTTTCCTTGATATGGGGTCTTTCCCTCAACCTGGAGCTACAGTCCACCAGCAAACCCCACCCATTCTTGATCTCCACCTTCCTCTCACAATGGACTGGGGTAATAGATATGTGTGGCCATACTCAGCTTTGTACATAGATTCTGAGGAGTCAAAATTTGACATTTCTGGCCTGAAATGTCCTCAGACTCTAGTGGCAAGGGCTTTAGCTCTGAGCCATCTCCTTTCCCCACTTTCTAATGGGGCTTCTGGGTCTTGAACTTCTGCATGCTTATGAGGCACACACATTAAGGATCAAGCTGTCTCCCCAGCCCAGGGAAGTCTTTGGAGGGCCCAATGTTTCTGGTTGGATTCTGCATAACTCATTGAATCCACAGTCCAGGTAACTCCTGTACTTAGCAGTTGAGTAGTGGGTCAGCTCAATAGTAGGAATTCTAGATCAATATGGGCTTAAATATAATATAAACTTACAACTTGGGAGACCTAGGGGAAAAACTTTCATGTGAAGAAAGGGAGAAATCATACATTTCATTTTGAAGAATGTATAGATTGAGCTGGAGAGATGGCTTAGCAGTTAAGTGCTTGCCTGTGAAGCCTAAGGACCCTGGTTGAAGGCTCGGTTCCCCAGGACTCATGATAGCCAGATGCAAGAGTGGGTGCACGTGTCTGGAGTTTGTTTGCAGTGGCTGGAAGCCCTGGTGTGCCCATTTTCTCTCTCTCTCTCTCTCTCTCTCTCTCTCTCTCTCTCTCTGTATCTTTCTGTGTCTGTCGCTCTCAAATAAATAAATAAAAAATTAACAAAAAATATTTTTTAAAGAAAAGAATGTATAGGGGCTGGAGAGATGGATTAGAGGTTAAGTGCTTGCCTGTGAAGCCTAAGGACCCCGGTTCAAGGCTCGGTTCCCCAGGTCCCATATTAGCCAGATGCACAAGGGGGCGCACGCGTCTGGAGTTTGTTTGCAGAGGCTGGAAGCCCTGGCGCACCCATTCTCTCCCTCTCTCTCTCTCTCTCTCTCTCTCTCTCTCTCTCTCTCTCTCTCTCTCTCCCTCTGTCTGTCTTTCTCTCTGTGTCTGTCGCTCTCAAATAAATAAAAAAAAAATTTTTAAAAAAAGAATGTACAGATCAAAAACACATCAAAGATAATTGCATGGAAAGCTATTGTTTTTGTGTACAGAACATGTCATACCCTTGAGTCCAAGGGCTCATATTATTCAGTTTTATTTAAATTTGAAATGGAGGCATGGAAAGATGGCTAAGCAGTTAAGGCATTATTCTGCAAAGGCAAAAGACCTAGGTTCAATTCCCCAGGGCCCATGTAAGCCATATGCACAAGGTAGCACAAGTACCAAAAGTTTGTCTGCAGTTGCTGGAAGCTCTGGGACACCCATGCCCCCCTTCTCCTCTTTCTGTCTTTCAAGTGAATAAGTCAAATTTAAAAAAATAAAATTAAATATATATGAAATGGGAATTTGTGTCTGGAGATGAGAAATTAGAAAGAAGGATGGGGCATATACATTTCACTTCAGTGTCTTCTTCACAAAACAGTTCTGGAATTCTTCCACTGAATCAGAGTTGAGCCAGCATCTGCCATCAGAGTTCATTAATGAGCTCATGGGCATTTTGGACAGACTGAGAAGTTAGTTCCTTGGGTCATTCACTTATCCCTTTACTTGGACTCATGAAGCAAGTGTAATATACCATGGGCTTGGGGAGGGATCCAACATTTTTGCTTTTTACAAGAAAATAATTTATGGTAGAATGAAATCCATTCCCACTCCACCTTAAAACCAAACAAAGAACTGTTACTGCAGTGTAGGTTCTAACTTCTACATGACCATTCTCAATTACACAATTCCCTGAGGGAGGAAAGAATGGAAAAACAAAACACTCTTTAGGGGGCTAGGAGGAAACCTACCTTGTCTTCTCTTTCCTATAAAGAGATTGGTTTCAGTGATTTGCCTTCTGGGGCCCACCCTCTTGTGTCACATTCCATTTCTGTAGGAAGCTAAGTTTAGAGCTATCCAGATGAATTTGAATGGAAATAGGAATTTGGATAGTTGAAAAACTTAATTTGAATTTTAAACAGGATAGCATCTTTTTCTCCACACTATAATGTGCAAAGTCCCCCAAGCACACACCTTCCCATGCCCTTGTCTGCTGCTGTTGGGTATGGGATTTGGAGCTTAGCTATTGTAAATAGAGCAGCAATAAACATGGTTGTGCAAATATTTCTAAGGTAGTGGGAAGAGTCATTAGGATATATGCTTAGAAGTTCTATAGCTGGGTCATGTGGAAAATACATTTTTAGCTGTCTCAATAACCTCCACACTGATTTCCACAATGGCTGTACCAGAATACATTCCTACCAACAGTGCAGAAGGGTTCCCCTTTTACCACATCCTTGCCAACATTTATTGTCATTTGTTTTCTTCATAGTAACCATTCTGACAGGAGAAAGATGGAATCTCAAGGTAGTTTTAATTTGCATTTCCCTGATGGCTAAGGATATAAAACACTTTTTTAGATGTTTATATGCCATCTGTATTTCTTCTAGTGAGAACTCTCTACTTAGTTTAATAGCCCATTTATTGATTGGGTTGTTTGATTTCTTATTGCTCTGTTTTTTGAGTTCTTTGTATGTTCTGGATACTAATCCTCTCAGATGTGTAACTGGGAAAGATTTTCTCCCATTCTGTAGGTTGTCTCTTTGCTCTATTTACAGGGTTTGCTGTACAAAACTTTGTAATTTCATGAGATCCCAGTAGCTGATCAGTTGTTTTATTTCCTGAGCAATTGACATTATATTCAGAAAGTCATTACCTATGCCAATATTTTGAAGGGTTTCCCCTATCTTTTCCTCTAGAAATTTCAGAGTTTCAGGACTGATATTAAGGTCCATGATCCACTTGGATTTGATTCTTGTGCATGGGTTAAGACAAGGATCTATTTTCATCTTTCTACATATAGATATCCAGTTTTCCCAGTACCACTTGTTGAAAAGGCTGTCTTTTCTCCAATGAATATTTTTGGCATTTTTCTCAAAAATCAGATGGCTGTAGCTGCCTGGATTAACATCTGGGTTCTCTATTCTCTTCCAATGATCTACATGTTTGTCTTTGTGCCAATATCATACTGTTTTTGTTACTATGGCCTTGTAATATAACTTAAAATTGGGTATGGTGATACCACCAGCTTTATTTGTTTAAATATGTTTTGTCACTTTTATTTCTTTATTTGAGAGTGACAGAGAGAGAGAGGGAGAGAAAGAGACAGATAGAGAGGGAATGGGCATGCCAGGGCTTCCAGCCACTGCAAACGAACTCCAGACACGTGCGCCCCCTTGTGCATCTGGCTAACATGGGTCCTGGAGAATCGAGCCTCGAACCGGGGTCCTTAGGCTTCACAGGCAAGAGCTTAACCACTAAGCCATCTCTCCAGCCCAACCAGCCTTATTTTTGTCACTCAAAATTATTTTGGCTATTCGAGGTTTTTTTGTGCTTCCAAATGAAATTTTGAGTTTTTATCCTACTGTGAAAAATGCCATTGGAATTTTAATGGGGATTGCATTAATTGTGTAGATTGCTTTTGGTAAAATTGACATTTTCACAATATTAATTCTTTCAGTCCAAGAACATGGGATATCTTTCCATTTCCTTGTGTCTTCTGCAATTTCTCACTTGAGTGTTTTAGAGTTCTCATTGTAGACTTCCTTCACTTCCATAGTTAAGTTTATTCCAAGGTTTTTTTTTTTTTTTTTTTTTTGAGGCAATTAAAATGGGAAAGATTCCCTGATTTCATTCTCTGCACATTTGTTGTTAGTATACAGGAAGGCTACTGATTTCTGTGCATTTATCTTGTATCCTGCTACTTTGCTAAAACTGTTTATAAGCTCTAACAGTTTCCTGGTAGAGTTTTTAGAGTCTTTTATGTATAGAATCATACCATCTGCAAATAGTAATAATTTGATCTATTCCTTTCCAATTTGTATCCCTTTTATGAGTGCCTCTTGTCTTATTGCTATAGCTAAGACTTCCAGCAGTGTGTTAAATAAAAGTGGGGACAGCAGACACCCTTGCTTTGTTCCCGAATTTAGTGGAAAAGCTTCAAGTTTTTCACCATTTAGTATTATTTTGGCTGTAGGTTTGTCATAGATTTTATTACGTTGAGATATGTTCCTTCCAGTCCCAGTTTCTGTAATACTTTTATCATGAAAGGATGTTGGATTTTGTCAAATGCCTTTTTGGTATCCATTGAGATGATCATGTGATTTTGTTTATTTTTATTTATTTGAGAGCAACAGAGAGAGAAAGAGGAGAGAGAAAGAGATAAAGAGGGAAGGAGGGAGGGAGGGAGGGAGGGAAGAAGGGAAGGAGTGAGGGAGGGAGAGGGAGGGAGGGAGGGAGGGAGAATGGGTGTTCCAGGGCCCCCAGCCACTAAAAACAAACTCTAGACATGTGTGCGCCCTTGTGCATCTGACTAACGTGGGTCCTGGGGAATCAAGACTCGAACTGGGGTCCTAAGGCTTCACAGGCAAGCACTTAACTGCTAAGCCAACAGCCCAATCATGTGATTTTTGTACTTCAGACAATTTATAAGATGTATTACATTTATTGGTTTATGTATGTCGAACCACCCCTGAATCCCTGGGATAAAGCCAACTTGGTGGGGATGAATAATCTTTTTGATATATTCTTGTATTCCGTTTGCCAATATTTTATTCAGAATTTTTGCATCTATGTTCATGAGGGTGATTGGCCTGTAATTTCCTTTTTTGTTCTGTCTTTGCCTTGTTTTGGTATGAGGGTGATGCCGGGTCATAGAAGGAGCTGGGTAGAATTCTTTCATTTTCTGTTTTATGGAAAAGTTTGAGAAGCATTGGTATTAGTTCTTCCATGAAGACCTGGTAAAATTTGCCAGTGAAACCATCTGGACCTGTGCTTTATTAGTGGGGAAACAAACTTTGTTTTTGTTGTTGTTGTTGAAGTTCCTACTATGCCTTTGGAGTGAAATTCTTCTCCTTCTACTATACCCTGAATTCTTATGATTGATCTATTCATAGTGTCCCAAAAATCTTGAAATTCCCATTCATACTTCCCTATTACTTTGTCTTTCTCTTTGTTGAATTGCATTAGATCTGCCACCTGGTCTTCTAGTTTAGATGTTCTGTCTTCTCCTTCATCAATTCTACTGGTGAGATTTTCTACAGAGGTTTTTTTTTTTTTTTTTTAATTTCATTGACTGTGTTCTTCATTGTGAGTAATTCTGACTGGTTTTTCTTTATTATTTCTCTTTCCTTATTTAGGACGTGTATTGACCTCTTTATTTCATTAAATTGGTTTCCTCTGTCTTCTTTGATTTCTTCTTTCATTCCTTTGATTTCCTCTTTGACTTCTTTGAACATATTTATAATCATTCTTTTAAAATCTTTCTCAGGCATTTCCTGTAAATCATTCTCACTAGAGGTAATTTCTGATGCATTAATACTTTTTGGTGGATTTATATTTTCTTGATTTTTTGTGTTTCTTGTGTTATAATATATATATTTTTGCATCGTGGATTCATTTAATGCTTTCATATCCTAATTAGGTATAGTATTATTAGATGTATCAATCAATCTGATGGTATATATTTTCAGCGTAGGAGCTTACGTTCATAAGTGTGGCTCTTATGACTCTCAGAGTATCTACAAAAGTGACTCTTGATGTAGGGTTTGCCTGCTATGAGAGTATTCAAGAAGGCTGAGTGGAACAAAATACAAACACATTCTAAAATTTAAGTAAACAATGTACACATTCAATGAAAATCAGCACAGTGTATTTATGCAAGAATAGGTATCATTAAATCTGTATATTGCCTTTGGTGGGACTGCCATCTTCACAATGTTAATTCTGTCTATACAGGAACATGGGAGGTCTTTCCATTTTCTCAAGTCCTTCTCAATTTCTTTTTTTGAGTGTTTTTATGTTTTCATTATATAGATCTTTCACTTTCTTGGTTAAAGCTCTTCAAAAGTTTTTTTTGTTGTTGTTGTTGCTATTGAAAATGGGACCATGTCCCTTATTTCTTCTCTGTATCTTTGTCATTTGCATATAGAAAGGCTACTGATTTTTGTGCATTGATTTTGTATCCTGCTACTTTGCTATAGGACCCGAATCCTCTAAGAAAGTCACAGTCCCTTAGGATGTGTGTTGCCCCACATCCTTAATCCTGTCTACTAGTAGGGTAAGATTTCTGGTCTGTTGAGGGTTTCATGTCAGCTTGTGACCAAGTGAGACCCTTCCCTAATGAACAACAGAAGAGGAAACAAAGCCACTATAAATCAGGAAGCAACAAATGACAAGTCCAAAATATAGCTTATTTAAGAATGGTAAATCCAACCATCTATCAGATTTAACATATAATTTATCCTGATATGGGAGGTGCAATTAGCACTTCCAATTCAAGCCTATATACCAGGCTTATTTGGTGGGTGCTGACCTGGTGTAATCCCAGTTACCTTTTGGGATGATTTTGATCTCAGTTATGCTGTGCTCCTGCTTGTGTCCCTCTTTGTTGCACTGTGGGTTTAAGTCAGCTGGCTGGTTCACTGGATCGCTGCTCTGGCCCCCGGTGTTGGGTACTGTGAGCTCCCTTCCCCAGGTCTCTGGTACTTGCTGGCACTTGTGCTGGTGATGGGGGAGGGGAGGCTGTGGATGGTGGCTCTAGTTCTCTCACTGGTCCATGTGATCCTTTACCTCATGAGCTGCTCCTCTATTGGCCACTCTGGGCCTCCATTCACGTTTCTTGAGTTTGCAAGGAGCTCTGGTGTGAGTAGAGAATCCCCTCACCTGGCTTTTCCTGTGGCTCAAGCTGAGCCTTGAAGCTGTGGTCCTGCAGACCTGGTGCCACCACTACTGGACCTGCTTCTGCCTGCCTATGTGGGCTCTAGATGCTCTGGATCTCTTCTACTTCTCTGCTGCCATTGGTAATTTCTTATACACCTCATTTTTTTGTAGAACACTGTATTTTGCTGGGTTCCCCCCCCCCAGCTACTTTGGCATGGTTCCTACAGTGCCATCTTAACTGGAATTCCTGAAATGCTTTTTCAATGAAAATAACAGGAATGCTAATTTCATTTTGTGTGACACATTTAAAATTTTGAGTAGGGATTACCTGTGTGGCAACCCAATGGAGCCATGAGATGAACTGTGGATTGCAGTGGAGACCCACTGGAGATGCTGGAATTTTGGGATGGCTACCAAGGAGAACTGCCAGAACCAGATGAAGTTTTCCCAAATTGTTAGTAGCCTAGCTAGAGGGGCAGAATTGGAACTCCATATAATCATCATTGGTTAGAATTGACTTGGAGACTCATCACTGTCTAGAGGTGTTGGAGTTGGAGCAATAGAGTTTGATGCTTGCTCTGTTTAAATCTTTTATTGGTTGACTATTTACTTGATATGCCCAGATCCATCTTTTTCGGTGTGAATGTTTATTCTGTACCATTATGGATTTGGGGGCTTCTTTTTGAGTATTGCAACTCAATTAAAAGACCTTGGACTATGGGGATCTATGAACATCATTAGGATTGATAAACACTATGAGGGTTTTTAAGGTTGGATGAATGCATTGCATTTTACCTCATGTATGGTTATCAGTTCGTGGGGACAAGGGGCAGAATGTGGTAGTTTGATACAGATGACCCCATAAAAGATGTTCTGAATACTAGGTCCCCATTAAATTAACTTAAATACTCCTGGATGCAGTGTATTTTGGGGTGTAGCCAGTTTCCCCTTGCCAGTGTTTGGCAACTCTCCTGTTTTCCATCTGATGTTGGACAGGAGGTGATGTCCACCCTCTGCTCATGTTGTTGTTTTACCCTGCCATCATGGTGCTTCTTCACCTCCAGTCTGTAAACGAAAATATGCCCCCCCCCACAAGCTGCTCTTGGTTGGGTGATTTATGCCAGCAATATAAACCTGAGTGCAACAGCTTCCTTTTGCTTATTTTTTTAAAAAGCCTTAGGGCTGAAAAGATGTCTTAGCAATTAAGGTGCTTGCCTCCAAAGCCAAAGAAGGCAGATTTGATTCCCCAGGACCCACATAATCCAGATGTACAAGGTGGTGTACGTGTCTGCAGTTAGTTTGCAGTGGCTGGATGCCTTGGCATACCTTTCTTTTTCTCTGTCTCAAACTACCCATTGTCCTCTCTCAGATAATTAAAAAAAAATAAAATCCTTAAATCGATTACCCTTTGATATAATTATGTCTGCTTTTACTTTCAACCAAGTTTTGTAGCCTAGTCTCTTTCTTGAGCCCATCATACCTTTATAGAAGCTCTTTTGTGTTCTCTGTTTCTTGAATGCATCCTTGTATCTTTCCTAGGATGCCTGTCATATCCTGTGCTCACTTGTTGAAAGCAAGTATATTTAAAACTTACATCAGATGTCTTTCCCTGTAGAGATAACTGCCCAGCCACTGTTGAGCTTTCCCTGCGGCCAGACACTTGCTCCCTCTACCACTGAAGAGAAAACTGGGGGATATCTTGTGTCCTGGAAATCTTTTGATTCATATTCCCATGTTTTTTTATTCTAGTGTGTGTCTGTAGTTTGCTGTGATCCAAATTTCTCTCTGGCATCTGAGTTCTGCTTTAGATTTGGATTTCCAGTTGTACAGACTCTCCATGGCCTGTGCTGCTCTTGGTGACTGGAGTCCTTCCTGTGCTTCCCTGGTGGGATTCAATTCCTTGCCTCGTGTAGCTGCTGCACCCACTGTCTTCTTTGGGCAAGAAGTCTCATCAAGTCATATTTCCATTTTCTATAGATATTTCTCACATTTCTCTTTTGGTATTTCTTTTGTCTTGATCTCTTCCACCTCAACTGTTTCCAGGTTTCAATGGAACTATTTTCTTCCTTCCTTTCTTTCTTTCTTTCTTTCTTTCTTTCTTTCTTTCTTTCTTTCTTTCTTTCTTTCTTTCTTTCTTCTTTCTTTCTTTCTTTCTTTCTTTCTTTCTTTCTTTCTTTCTTTCTTTCTTATTTATTTATGTTTTTCAAGTTAGGATTATAATCTGGCCTAGGTTGGCCTCAAAATCATAGCAGTCTTCAGAACTCTGCCGCCCAAGTGCTGAGATTAAAGATATGCACCTCCACAACCACCCATCTCTGGTATTATTTTTGATACACCATATTTGCAGAATCCCTCAGGAGTATGAGGAACCCCAAAGCAGCAGTATCACTTCAGTATCTCATCCCATAGTAGCGAATGACCACATGGAATGGAAGTCACATGGAGTTGTCAAGTGTTTCATTTGCTTTAAAGCAGTTTTAATGTATTACATTTTAATTTTGGTTTGCTGAATACTAGAAATTTTATGTTATTACATATAACTAATATATAATCATGTTAAAATACTAAATATATGTTGATTTTATAGCCTACAGGTTTGGAGTCATCCACACAAGTACCTTCTGAGATCAGACAAGATAAAGTGTGTTCAGAGTGGTTTGGCTATAAGTTGTATCCTATACATTTGTTAAACTCAATAGATCAGAAGTATTTTTTTAACATTCCTTGAGAGATGCTAGAATTTATGCATATATGATTGTCATGTATGAGGCATATATTGTTACATTGTATCTGCATTTTGCTTTGTTTATTTTTTAAAAAACCTCATTCACTTTACCATCTTTTTAAAATATTTTATTCATTTTTATTTCTTTATTTGAGAGTGACAAAGAGGCAGATAGACACAGACAGAGAATGGGCATGCCAGGGCCTCCAGCAAAAATGAACTATAGACGAGTGCGCCTTCTTGTGCATCTAGCTAATGTGCATCCTGGGAATCAGGTCCTTAGGCTTCACAGCAAGTGCTTAACCGCTAAGCCATCTCTCCAGCCCTCTGTTTATTTCTTAATAATTTATTTGGGAGAGAGAAAGAGGGATGTGGGGGATAATGGGCATGCCAGGGCTTCTAACTATGGCAAACAAATTCCAGACCCATGTGCCATCTTGTGCATCTGGCTTACATGGGTATTGAGGAATTGAACCTAGGTCCTTATGCTTCATAGGCTGTCATCTTACCCACTAAGCCACCTCTATAGCCCTCTGTCTGCTTTTGATCATGTTAATACAGACTTCATAAAATAAGTTATCAGCTAGAGAGTAAAGTGCTTGTCTACTCTGCCTGGAGCCTTGGGTCTTATCCACAGTACTACAAAAGATAAGAAATGTTGGGGTTGTTTTCTCTCATATTTACTGGAAGAAGTTGAACAGAATTTCTCCCAATTCTTCCTTAATAATTTGGTAGAATTATGTAGTGAAACCATGTAGACCTGGGGATTTCCTTCTTGGGACTCTGTGTATTATGAATGACATGGTAGGTCTTTGTTTTGTTTTGTGTGTTTTTATTTATGTTTTTTTTAAAACAATATCCTATTTTGCTGTTGATATGACTGTATTAACCAGGGTCCTAAGGAAGGCACCATGTCTGACTGTACATGCAGCTTGTCTCTGGGTGAGTAAACAGTGTCAATGGCAAACTGGCCCATCATTGGGCTGGTGACAAATTGGGGAGCATGTGTACAAATGCATGAACATGTAAGGGAAATTTTAATTTGCTGAGCAAACACTAGAAAGTAGGCAGAGTGTCCAGCCCTCACAGGACAAGTTCATCCTGCCCTGATGCAACGGCTATGCCATCCTTTGGTAATTTCCATTTCAGACCCCATTCCAATTTATATCCATGTGGAGACTAACAGCCATGACCTGTGTCATATGATGTGATCCGAAGCCAGAATGAGTTCCCATTTTTAGCCTTAACCATAAGTAACTGAACATGGGAATAGTTGCTTGGACAGGAATGAGGTGTGGTGACTGGTGGCCTGTGAAGATGATGCAAGATGTCTCAGGAGAAATGCACCATACTGGGAACAGCTTCCCATCAAAGTGAGCTGGGAACCAAGACCTGAGGAGTGTCTAGGAGGAGAAATGTGGGGGTGGATCGCAGACTACATTGAAACTAGCATTATCAAAACTGTGGTAGGTGTGAGCCCATTCCAAAATGAAAGATCAGTGTGTCCAGGGTACAAATAATGTTGGCAGTTATGAGGAAATGTGAGAGGTGGGAGGCCTTATCTTTTCAGGGGTTGGTCAGCTAGTTAGGGTCTTGTAGAAGATTCCTGAAAGATTAAAGTATATCCTTCTAGAAGTTTTCAATCCAAATTGAAGGTGCTGGCAGGCCTGGTCTTCCCAAAGGTTCCAGGGAAGGTCTTTTCTGTCTCTTCCAGGCTTCTCTATCTCCTGGCTCCCCTGGAGTTTGGGATTGTAGATTTGTCATTCCAGTTTCTGTTCAGTCTTCCCTGTCTGTGTTAGTCTGTGCTTCTTTATTATTAGAAAAGGTCTCTTTGTGCATTCCAAGATGGTTTCAAACTTGAATTCTCTTTCTGCAGTGTCCCAAGTGGGATTACAAATGTGTATAGTCAGGGCTAGAGAGATTGCTTAGTGGTTGAGGTGCTTGGCTGCAAACTCATGTTCAACTCTCCAGGTCTCAAGTAAACCAGAAACCACAGTGACTCAAGTGTGCAATGTTGCACATCTGCATAAGGGGGTGTGTGCATCTGGATTTTGACTGCAGTGGCTGAAGGTCCTGGTGTTTCAATTCTGTCCCTTCCTCTCTCTCCCTACTCACATAAAAATATAAAATAAAATAAAATAAAAATGTATAATCAGAACCATCTTCTGGTGTCTTAGGTTGTTGTTGCTGTTTGGAGGTAGGGTACTGCTCTAGCACAGCCTGACCTGGAATTCACTATGTATTCTCAGGGTGGCTTTGAACTAATGGGGGTCTGCCAATGTATGCCTCCCAAGTGATAGGATTATAGTTATATGCCACCATACCTGTCTTCTGATATCTTTATGTCATAATTTCCTCTTATAATGATGCCAATCATATGGGATTTGGACCCATGGTAATACTTCCTTTTAATTCAGCCATCTTTCTGAAGGAAATGTCTGCAGTGAGTCAGTCCCAGGTGCTGGGTCTCAATGTATGAATTTGGAAGACAGAGACACAGTTTGGCCCACAACAGAAGTGCTGGCTATAAGACAGAGAGGTGTGAGGGAGAGAGAGACAGAGGGATATCTCTGGCCTTCACATTCTCTCTCACCACCTCTAGTGGTGTACAGGCAGGTGACAGCCAGACATGACTCCTGTTTTCTGAGAGGCACATTGATCTACTTGTCTTCACTTAGTGTCCTGTGATGACCTGTGTGTCTTCTTTCTGCTGAGAGAAATATCCTTTCTGAGCGCCCCTCACCCCCTTGAGATCTGAAAAGTGTTCATGTGATATAAAGCTGTGAATTCAGAGTTCTTTTAAGGGACTGGTCTTGGGAGTAGGTTAGCTCACAGACATAATGCTTCTTTTACTACCCAGGATGTCCTCTCTCTTCTACATGGCCTTGATATCCCAAGTATACACCTTTCCTCAATGTTCTGAAAGATCCCAAACTCTGAGTACCCCACATTTTCAGTCTCAAAAAAGTCCCCTTCTTCTTGCAGAATTTGTCCAATGCCTACGAAACCCAGCAGCTCAAATACTTCTGAGAAGTATAGTGAGCAGGTAATGAGATGTGATTGAGACAGTGACATTGTGGTACACACATTCCCGGCACACTGCCAGTGCCATTAAGGGGCTTCAGAATGCATTGCCCATGCACCACCATTGGGAGAATTCTGATTTGGCACATCTTGTACTCTCAGTGGATTTTGTTGTTGAGACATTCTTGGAAAACTCAGTAGGTCAGCCCACTGGAGATAGACAGAGCAGCTTCTGGTTTGAAAAGAGTTGCTGCATTCTTCATGGTACACCATGGCAAAGGAGGGAGAAAGAAAGTAAATCAGGTGAGATATAGTCCCCTGGGAATTTAGAATTCAAGGGAGAGCCTTGTTCTGGTAGCAGCGAGTTCCCCAATATTGTGGCAGAAAGTAAGGGGGTAACTTAGTTAAATGAGGGATTGGAGGGGGAAGGAGAAAATCACTGGGGCAGTGGGGTTGAAATTTAACACTGGTGGGTTTGCTGAGAGGGGAGAGGACAAAGTTCATGAAGGCTTAGTCACCAAAGCTATGGAAGCCACAGGGACACAGAAGAAGCAGGGCTATCTTCAGAGGCACGAGAGAGCAGCCAACTAACCTCAGCACTTTTATTCTCACAGACCAAATAGAAATGTTATGAGCACAGCAGTTGCTAAAAGTAGGTGTGAGAATATGGCTGGTACAGGGGCTTGTAAGAAAAGTAACTTTACATTGTTTATCAGGACATAAGCATCTGAAGAGGACGGTTTGGTGGCTGAGCAAGCTTATTATATCTCTATTCCTGCTGTCCTATTCATGCCTGCCCTCTATAACCTCTCACATAGTCTTCATTGATGTATCTATTCATGTAACTACTCCCACTTGTCAAGAGCAGGCAGCCCTGAGTCTATGGGATGCACACAGTGTGGGAGAAAGTGGGCTTGGGTAAAAGAGGAGAGAAGAATTGCCTTTGAGTAATAGATCACAGCGTCCTTCCTTCTGCTTTTCTCTGCCAAGTTCTCCAACCTGGAAAAGCAGGAGAGTCAGTCATATGGATTGTAGGTAGACACATACAGATCACAAACAAGTCTCTTTTAGGAAGACACTTAATTTAGGGGAGACTGAAGGCACCGAGAACAAGTGGACAAGGTCAGATGATCCACAATAACATGAAGAATGTCCTCATGGGTGAATAAGGCTTGTATTTCATGTACAAGGTGCCTTAATGTACATTGTCCTATATGACCCTCAACAGTATTTGTGAGTATCAGATGTCAGTGGTTTCTTGTGAGATGATGAACTCCCAGGATAGAAGATGGTCAGGAGACCAAAAGTCTGACTCCAAAGCAACAACACAACTCCTTTTTCTACATCACACATAGGAACTGTGTGAGCAGCACCCACTGCCCAGGTTGGGTGCCACTGCTATTAGTGAGCAGAGCATTAGCTCTGGGAAGTGTCTTAGGTTTCAACGTGTTCTGAGTCTGTCCTCTGAGAGCTATTTCTGAGACAGATTGTCCCCTCATATGACACCTTCATATCATGAACCTTATGCAAATGACAAGAGGGGCAAACCTGGAAAGATCAGGCCCAACAGGCAGGGACCTACCCTTAAATATTTCCTTTCTTCCTCAGCTATGCTCTGCCCCTGTGAACAGAAAGGATAGAATAAGTGGTTGGAGTTTATTTGTATTATGTGTAGATTTTCACTTACCTGGAATGCAGCATCTATTCAATTAAGATTTATTCCTTCATTTTTTATTTATTTATTTATTTTTTTACTTTCAGAGGTGATTGAAGAGGTTCTGTTTACTCTATTTTAACTATGGAGAATCTTGTCTGTTAGGTCCACACTTAGTGTTTTCAGTCAGAAGTCTTGTGCTCAGCCATGGTATCTGAGATCAGTAATCCCACACTGCTCCCTCTGAGGACCCTGGTTCCTCGGGACAAAGCTCAGGCTCAGGCTCTGAAGGGGGCCTCAATTGTCAGCACTGCTCTCCTATCAACAGAAAGGTGGAAATGTGCATGTTCCCAAGTGTCAAGAGATGCTGTTCCCCCTGAGAGGACCTCCACTCTTTAACAAAGGCAGTAAAACCAGGAATCAGTGTTGTTGGCTACATTATCCTGGCCTTTTCATTGACACCAGTAGAGGTAGCTTGTAGGCTCCAGATGAAAAGCTTAGGTCTCCAGTTCCTTCTCACACACATGCATACTTCTAGGCCTCATGTTCCAGGAATATTTCTGTCCTCTTCTCAGTGTCCTGTTTCCAAGGATAGACAAATGTACTCAGTAACAGAACAGAAATGAGAAACATAAACATAAATAAATAAACCTCTGAGAGGGTCATCATACTTCCTTACCTTTCTGATGTCTTTACTTTTCCAGGGTGATGGTAAGAATAGTGTGAGTATCAGGTAGTACAAGGCAATAAAGAAGCAACCCCACTATTCTGAGAAAGGTGCAGTTGGAGTCTGTGTCTGAGAAAGTTGAGCCAAAGTTCAGCCATGATTCAGTATGGCTATTCAGAAAAGAGAAACTTCTCTGTAGTTGGAATCTCAAGGCTGCCTGAGACAACTGGATTCTGAGGTTGCCTGGGCAGCGGGAGGTCTATATCATAGTGCAGGGAGGAGTCACAGAGGGTTTCTCAGGGTGGGGGAAGGGAGATCTCAGCCCCTGCTCCACTCCCACAAGCCCTGCAGAGCCTTCTCCCCAAGGCTCCTGCTCCAGTTTCCATTCACCTGTTCCTCATATCATGTTCCTCAGGAAACTTTTCCATGTACAACTAGATGTTACCTCAGTTCCCTTTTACTTTTTGTAGCTTTTGATTTGTAAGCTACCAATTCCTTTGCTTAGAAAATCTGACATTAAGTCTGGAAGTTTTCATTTTTTGTCATACATTTGAGTCTCAGGAGCAAGCACAAATGTCCTCCAGTGTATTTTACCTACTTCAGGAATGGTTTTCCCTTTCACTAGCTTAAGATGCACAACACAAATTATATTACATTTATATATTTTAGTGACTGTACAATAAGAAATGTGTATGTTTCAGTCACTCTGCTATGGCTTTAGCCAGAAGAATGGACTCAAATCACAAAAGTAAAATAAATACAGAATTAATGTAGCTGATTGAAACTTCAAGCATGCTTATGTATCAAGCTATAGAATTTTTCTTGATTCAGCCAAACTCCAGGCATTGTTCAACACACACAAACACACACACACACACACTTCCTTTGACAGATCAGTACAGTATTTTCTTACCTAAGAAAAATAATTCCCCCTTTACTTACATTGTCTCACTTTTTGATCCCAACACTACCTGAACTACAGAGTTCTGGAACAGTTCACTTCAGCAGTTTCTTAAGAGCTATATCATTCCCTTAAGGTATTTTTAACTGACAATAAGCTAAGGGTTACATTCCACAGTCCTGGGTGTCAGAGTTGGGTACAGAAGGGTCAAAGCTCCAGGGAAGACCCATGGGATTGAGAAGCATTCCTTGATAAACCATGTGGGCCATGTAACTCTGATTTTTTCATTAATGTGTGTCACCATGAGAAACTGAGAAGATTTTGTCTGCATAATCATCCGGTTGATGTCTAAAACTGAATAGCCTACCAGTGACAACTTCTTTAAGCAGAGCTCCTCTGACTTACATAAACTCCAAATCCCATACCCAACAGTAGCAAACGGGGGCGTGGGAGGTTGTGTGCTTGGTAGAATTTGTATATTATAGTCAGGAGAAAAGAATATTAGGCTGTTTCAAATTCAAATTAAGTGTTTTTGGTTATCCAAATTCCTATTTCCATTCAAATTCATCTGGATAGCTCTAGACTTAGCCTCCCACAGAAATCAGATGGGATAAAAGAGGGTGGGCCCCAGAAGGCAAATCACTGAAACTAATCTCTTTATAGGAAAGAGAAGACAAGTAGGTTTCCTCCAAGCCTCCTAAAGACTGATTTGATTTTTCCATTCTTTTCCCCTTCAAGGAATTGTGTATTTGAGAATGATCATGTAGAAGTTAGAACCTGCACTGCAATAACAGTTCTTTGTTTGGTTGCAAGGTGGAGTGGGAATGGATTGCATTCTAAAATAACACCTTGTCTTGTAAAAAGCAAAAATGTTTAATGTCTCCCCAAGCCCATGACACTTGCTACATTAGTCCAAATAAAGGGATAAGCCCAAGGAACTAATTACACAATCTGTCCATAATCTCCATGAGCTCATTAATGAACTGTGATGACAGGTGGGGACTCAACTCTGACTCACTGGAAGAATTGCAGAACTGTTTTGTGAAGAAGGCACTGAAGTGAAATGTATGCCCCATCCTTCTTTCTACTTTCTAATCTCCAGACACAAATTCCTATTAAAAATTTTTTTATTTACTTTTATTTTTTTAATTTGATTTATTCATTTGAGAGAGAGGGAAAAAGGAGAGAGAGACAGAGAGAGGGAGAGCAAACATGGGTGCCCCAGAACTTCCAACCACTGCAAACAAACTTGAGGCACACGTGTAAGCATATGGCTTACATGGACCCTGGGGAATCAAATCTTATCCTTTTGCATTTTCAGAACAATGCCTTAACTGGTAAGCCATCTTTCCATGCCTCCATTTCAAATTTAAAGAAAACTGAATAATATGAGCCCTTGGACTCAAGGGTATATGATCTGTGCACAAAAACTAGCCATGCAATTATCTTTGAATTATTTTTGATCTATACATTCTTCAAAATAAAATCAATGACTTCCCCTTTCTTCACATGAAGAATTTTTTTCCCTTGGTCTCCCAAGTAGTAAATGTATATTAGATTTAAGCCCATGTTAATCCAGCATTCCTACCATTGAGCTGAACCACTATTCAACTGCTAAGTAAAATTACCTGACTGTGGATTCAATGAGGAATGCAGAATCCAGCCAGAAACATTGAGCCCTCCAAAGTATTCCCTGGGCTGGGGAGACAGCTTGATCATTAAGGTGTGTGCCTCATAAGCATGCAGACATAATTTCAAGACCCAGAAGCCCCATGAGAAAGTGGAGCAAGGAGATGGCTCAGAGCTAAGAGCTCCTGCCACTAAAGAACTAAAGAATGAGGACAATTTAGGCCAGAACTTCCAAGTTTGACTCCTCAGAAACTATGTACAAATGTGAGTATGGCTACACATATCTGTATCCCTAGTCCATGGTGGGTGGAAGGTGCAGGTCAAGAATAGGTGGGGTTTGCTGGTGGGCTGTAGCTCCATGTTGAGGGAAAGACCCCATCTCAGGGAAAGATATACACGGATGAGGTGATACAAGATGGACACTGAAAGGAATACCCTCTGGCCTCTGTACACACACACACACACACACACACACACACACACACACACACACATACACACATACACACAAGACGTGGGTGGAGCCGGAGTGCAGGTCGCTTGGGGGAGTCTATCCCACTGGCCGTCCTGGTGCCTGTGGAACAGGCGGTGCTGGAGACATTCTCTCACCTAGGTATCTTTTTGTATGACAAGGCCAAGGACAATGTGGAGAAGGAACGGGAGGCCAACAAGGGCGCAGGGGGCAGCT
Source organism: Jaculus jaculus (assembly GCF_020740685.1). Lineage (NCBI taxonomy): Eukaryota > Metazoa > Chordata > Mammalia > Rodentia > Dipodidae > Jaculus > Jaculus jaculus. The sequence goes on from NW_025423491.1 coordinate 2,082,559, forward strand.
GGCTGTCGCTGCTGGCCGCCCTAGCGCACCTGGCTGCAGCAGAGGTGTACACAGCCTCACCTACCTGGGGCACAAACTATGGAGCCAGTCTTTCTTCAGCAGGAAGGATTCCATCTGGACCATTTATACTTCCGTACATAATGAGCTGAAGAAGGTGGTGACTGGCTGAGGTGCTCCCGGTGGGACCACTCCCCACATGGAAGAAATCCTTTCTCACCTGTCGGAGCAGCTCTGCTTCTTTGTGCAGGCTTGGATGGAGATCGCAGACTTCTATGAGAAGATGTATACCCTCAGCACGCAGAAGTTCATCAATGCCCAAGAGCTTGACGGCCTTTTGGACAACATCCTCAAAAAATATAGCTCCAGGGGCTGGAGAGAAGGCTTAGTGGTTAAGCGCTTGCCTGTGAAGCCTACAGACCCTGGTTCGAGGCTCGATTCCCCAGGTCCCACGTTAGCCAGATGCACAAGGGGGCGCACGTGTCTGGAGTTCGTTTGCAGAGGCTGGAAGCCCTGGCGCGCCCATTCTCTCTCTCCCTCTACCTGTCTTTCTCTCTGTATCTGTCATTCTCAAATAAATATTTAAAAAAAAAAATCTGATTTATAAAAAAAAAATATAGCTCCAGGTCAGCATGGGGAGGAGGTGGAAGAGAGTGACAGCCTTTAATCCCACACTGGTTCTTAGGGTTTTTTTCCTCACTACTAGGAAGATCTCTTGTGAAATAACCAGAGAAATAATGGTATTCCATTTTATACGTACTCATTAATCAATGGGTATTCATGAGGTACCTTTGGGTTTAGTTAACACTATGCTGGATGGATGCTTCTCCAATAGCAAAAGACTTTAAAATAAAGAAATCCTCAAAATTTGTGCATTGGGCTGGGCATGGTGGCACATACCTTTAGTCCCAGCATTTGGGAGACAGAGATAGGAGGATTGTGAGTTCAAGGCCAGCCTGAGCTACTTAGTGAATTCCAGGTCAGCCTGTGCTAACAAGACCATACCTTTAAAAAAAAGTTGTACATTAGAGGCTCTCTCTGGTGATTAAAAGTGCTTTGCAAGCCTGACACTGGAGCTCAGCTCCTCAGTGCTCATGTCAAGCTGGACACAGGTAGCTCAGCCCAGTGCACATATGGAACAGGAATATTGCTAGGAGAATCCTGTAATCAGGCATTACCAGCAGAGAGAACCCGTTTCAGACAGGGAGAAGATGAGGACTCACACCCTAAGTTTGTCCTCTGACCTCCACATGTGTGCCATGGCACATAGGCACCCATACATGCAACTATACACAGAAGCATATATATACAAATGCACACACACATAGAAGTGTGTGAACTGATTTTACTGCTGGTGAAAGACTTCACACTATAAGACAGCTGTCTATAACATACCGTGACTTTAAGAGACCACTATTCTAGTAAATGCTATCCCTTTCATAGTAATAACAGGTGACTTACCTACTTGTTCTGGTCATGTAGCCATTAACCTGTGCTGGAACTCCCATATGCCAGAGGCTGTGGCATATATTTTGGTTTTGTTTTAAGTTCCTCAGTGAAGGCAGACATCTATCCACTTTTGAAGAGGACATACTTAAGTTTCTTTTTTATTAATTTTTTTTTTTTTTTTTTTTTTTGGTTTTTCGAGGTAGGGTCTCACTCTGGCCCAGACTGACCTGGAATTCAATATAGAGTCTCAGGGTGGCCTTGAACTCATGGCTATCCTCCTACCTCTGCCTCCCGAGTGCTGGGATTAAAGGCGTGCGCCACCACGCCCGGCTTTTTTTAATTTTTAAAAGTCATTTTATTTATTTATTTATTAGATACAGAGGGAGAGAGAGAATGGTCACACCAGGACCTATAGCCACTGCCAACAAACTCCAGACACATGTGCCACGATGTGCATCTGGCTAACGTGGGACCTGGAGAATTGAGCCTGGGTCCTTAGGCTTTGCAGGCAAGTGCTTTAACCACTAAGCCATCTCTCCAGCCCACATACTTAAGTTTTTTTGGAGATGAATTCAATTGTCCCCCCATCCCAGGTAGGTTGTCACTCTACCACAGGCTAACCTGGAATTCACTGGGAAGTCTCAGACTGGTCTCAAATTTTCAGCAATCCTCCTACCTCAACCTCCAGAGTACTGGGATTAAAGGTGTTGATACCATGCCCTGCTTGAATTTAATTTTTTTTTTTATGATACTGCTCAAGTAGAAAATTGCTTTTATTTGAAGAAAATTGCTATTTATGAAAACTTGAAAAGCTTATGTTGTGTTGTTCACTGTCTTGACCCTAAAAGCAACACTGAAAGACTTTCAGAAACATTGTGAATATGACTGAAGTGAATGACCTAGTTTTATTTTTGTTTCTTTGGAGCCTGTCATGATGCTTTGCACAAAGTAGATTCTACATAATGTATGTTGAACTGGTTGGGAAGTAATTATTTTGGAAGGATACCACATATTTAGGTATATGAATTCAGATATATTTGCTTAGAAAAAGAGGTAGCAGGCAAGGTGTCACATGCCTATAATCCCAGTTATTTGAGAGGCTGAGGCAGGAAGATTACAAGCTTAGTTGGCTTGGATAATTTAGCTAGCGAGTGTCTCAAAATAAAAATAAATAAATAAATAAAAGAAGTGAGATGATCTCCAGTACTGCAAGAAGAGAGAGAGGTATATGTTCATTTACATCGCCAGTGAAGGATTATATTCATTTTATTGAAATGGGGTTGGTAGCAAAGCAGGTGGATTAAAAGAAAATTCATGGAGGAAGTAGAATCTCAGATAAAGCTTTAAGGGAAGGTAGGGTTTTGAAAGCAAAGGTTGAAAAGAAGGGAATAAATGCTTTGAAACAAGTCTACAAAGTACCACAGAGTTTGGTACTTGTTATTCTCTTTATAACTAACTTTATTTTAATTTTGTTTATTTGTTTGAGAGTCAGATAGAAAAAGAGACAGAATGGGCATGACAGGGCCTCTAGCCACTGCAAACAAACACCAGATGCATGTGCCACTTTGTGCATCTGCCTTATATGGGTAACTGGTGAATCAAACCTGGGTCTGTAGGTTTTGCAGGCAAGGCCTTAACTGCTAAGCCATCTCTCCAGCCCACTAGGCTGTTCTCTATTAAGTTCAAATACTATTGCTCTTTTAACCACCCTTGTAGTTCCCTACTCCATTTTCTTCATGGCACTGTTGCCATCTGAAATTATTTTTATTTGCTTACAGAGTTTTCCCCCCTTTCCTTCTCTTACAAATTTGACTGTGAGCTCCATGATCATTTCTGAGGTGGTAGTGCCCAAAGCAGAGTCTACCACCTAGATGCTCACTAGAGGCTTGCTAAATTAGAAAGTGAGTAGCTGATTTAGGTTGAGAGTTTTGCCCAGTTTAGTAAATAGACAGGAACCAGGAGGTTGAACTTCTGGTTTCCAACTGGAGATTCAGCAGGCTGAGGTCTAGAGCAGCTGAAAATCTAGAAATGAAAAAGAAAAAAAAAAAAAAAACCAAAACACAAAAAGAAACAATCTGAAAGGAAATATTTTTTTTGTTTCAAAACAAAATGTCAGTGTTTAGCAAAGCAGCATTTGATTTTACAGCTTAAAGATTTCAAAAGGGAAAACATGGGCTGGAGAGATGGCTTAGCGGTTAAGCGCTTGCCTGTGAAGCCTAAGGACCCCAGTTCGAGGCTCGGTTCCCCAGGTCCCACGTTGGCCAGATGCACAAGGGGCCGCACGCATCTGGAGTTCGTTTGCAGAGGCTGGAAGCCCTGGCGCGCCCATTCTCTCTCTGTCCCTCTATCTGTCTTTCTCTCTGTGTCTGTCGCTCTCAAATAAATAAATAAATAGTGGATAAAAAAAAATAAAAAAAATTTAAAAAGGGAAAACATATTTACAATTATCTATCTTGAAGTAAACTGACAATGTAGTGAGAAACTACTGTATGCCATGCATTATGCAAGAAACTGGGAGGAGGAAGAACTGTCTCCTTCATAAACTGATGTAATACACATCTTCTCTTGAACACAAGATAATCTGGTTAATATTATTATTTTGTTCTGTTTTGTTAAAATATATTTTATTTATTTATTTGAGAGAGAGAGAATGGGCTCTCCAGAGCCTCTTGCCACTTGCAAACAAACTCCAAACACATGTGTTACTTTATGCATCAGGCTTTATGTGGATACTGGGGAACTGAACCTGGGCCATCTGGCTTTGCAGACAAGTGATTTTAACCACTGAGCCATCTTCCCAGCCATGTTTCTTTGGTTTGTACTTTTTGCTGTTGTTTGATACAGAGTCTCAGTATGTATGCAAGGATGGCCTGGAAGTTATTATGTGACATAGGTGGGCTCCAAATTAATGACAGTCCTCCTTCTGCATCAATCTCCCAAGTTCTGGGATTACAGGTGTGAACCACCATGTTTGGGTTTTATTTCTTTTGTTTTCTGAAACAGGATTTCACTATGTAGCTCAAGCCATACTGAAAATCTCCATCCCCTTGCCTCAATCTCCCAAGTGATGAAATTACAGGTACGTGCCTACATACCTGACATATGTTATAAAATAAATTTTTGTCCTAATTTTAAAAAAAAAGGAAAAGAAAAGAACTGGAATTGAGGATATGTCTCAAATCAAAGTGCTTGCTTGCAACCTTGCTTGCCTGAGTTTGACTCCCTGGCACCTACATAAAGCCAAACTCAAAATGGCTCACACATCTGTGATCCCAACATACATATGTCAATGTGAGGTGGATGAGGAGAATCTGGAAACTCAAAGGCCAGCTAAACTGGAGTAGAATAAAACAAGTGAGACCTTGTCTCAAGCATGGTACATGCAGAAGTCAAACACCCCAAACCTCCATGCACATGCAGTGATATGTGCAATGCCCATACACACACCCACATGCCACATGAACACACACACACACATGCACACACACACACATAGACATGCACTTAAACAACTGAGCATGGTGGTGCAAAATTGTACTGCCAGTGCTAGCTAGGAGCAGGCAGATCTCAGAAGCTCATTGGCTGATTACCCCAGCCTACATGGCTAGCTGCCAACCACACAAAGGTGAAGACTATTATAAGAAATGACACCCAGTGTTGCCCTCTGGCCCTGTACACACATGCACAGAATCATTAATATGTATAGGTGCATAAGTACACACACACACGTAAACTCTTCCTGTGGTTTATATTCACAGTTCTCTGATTAGGAAGTGTATTCCTGACTTTACACAGGGACTTATGTGACTAAGGCCAGCACTGCTCTAAACTCCCACACACTAAACATCACTGCATTCATCAGTGAACCATACATACTCACACCCAACTGAATGCATGGTATAATTGTGTCAGGGCTTGTTCTTAAGATCAGCTCCAGAGTCCCCCAGGAGCTACAGGTCTCTCTGTGAAGAAATAAGAATAGCAGCTGAATCTTGGGAAAAAACTTCTCCTTAGATGTGACTAGAGGAACACTAGTGTGTTCCACTAATTAGGTTGCATAAATCATAGCCATGCTGCTTTGACATGACTTGACAACACAGACCTCCACTGGGTCTTGACTGCCTGACCAAGGTGTCCAGGTGAAACTCTGGCAGTGATTAGTCATGAGATCCATGTGTTCCCTCACACTCATTTCCACATAAAAGGAAGTTTTGACTGGGGGATTAAAGTGCTTTCTTTCAATGCCTGGTGGCCCAGGTTCAATTCCCCAGTATCTGCATAAAGCCAGAGGCAGAAAGCGGCAGGTGCATGTGGTGTTCATGTGCAGTGACAAAGCATGCCTGGCTTGTGTTCTCTCTCTCCCTGTCTCTCTCTCTCTCTCACCCGCTTCCTAAATAAATAATAAAAAGACGTGAAGTATAAGGAAGGTTTCTAACTTTGTCCTTTAAAATTAGAGCAGGTCACTCAGTTTACAACCAGTCCATCAAGTTACATGTGTGTACACGTATATTTCTGTGTATATGTATTATGTGACCTACATAACACACCTAGATCAAAATATAGGATCTTTCTTTTACCCTCCAGAAAAATCCCTTGTGCCCTTCTCAGTCAACAACTCCACCAAAACCTCAGAGTTGTTTTTATTGATGACGGTGTATATTGATTATCAACTTTATAGAACCAAGAATCGCTTGTGAGGGATGACCTGGACTTGGGTGAGGTGGGAATGCTCACCTTAAGTGTGGGCAGAACTTCGCCATGGGCAGATATCCTGGACTGTATGAAAAGGAGAGACAGGGCTGTGCACCAGCATTCATTGATCTCTGCTTCCTCACTGTGGTCACTTGAACTTATGTCCCCCAGTAGACTCAAATGTTTTATTAAAACTTTTGCCTTGGATTTCCAACCACCTAGCTGGAATGGGGGTGTTTCTGTGCACACATCCTCAAGTCCATCCCTAAGGTGTTACTGGGCTAGATAAGTTTCCAGTCTAAAGTATGCAGAGTGCTTGAGTGCTGCCTGGGCTTCCCAGAGTGTGCTTGCTTGTGGTGCTACTGGTCTTTTTTTCTCTCTCGGTACATTTGGTAAAAGGGGCCAGCTTCTTCTGCCAATACGGAACTTCCCCTGGGCCTGCAAGTCTGAAACAAATCCCTTCCTACCATAGGTGTGCCTGATTAGACTGATTTATGTAACCATTTATGAAGACAGAGTAATAGGGCAATAATGCAAAAATCTATTTATTGGAGGATTCTTTCATTTTATACAATATTATGTTCTGAGTTCTGAATTTCATTAAATGCAGAAATTAAAATTGAGGACCATGTGCTTTATATAGCTCATAAAATAAAATTGGTTTTTATAGTTTCTGTTAATTGTGAATTTTTATTGCATATTTTTATGCAAAACATTGTTATTAGTTTATTCACATGTATAAGAAAAAAAATTCATGAAATTATAATATTTATCTTTTGAAAAAAGTTAAAATATTAACAGTTAAATATTCATATTTTGCAATACGATATCTCAAAATTTTCATAAATGTATATTTCAGATTAGTCAATATTTTCATGTTTTTAAAAATATTTTGGAAGGCTATATGTTCTAATTTTAGCTATTCATAAAATAAATACCATGTTATTTAACTCCATCCTCCAATTAGTATTGTAAGATTATAAACATTCATGTGTGAAAAAATTCTGAAATTCAAATAATTCATTACATGTGAATGCTACTTAAAGCCAAATAATAGTGGCCACTAGATATTTGTTCAAAATGTGTCACATTCATCCATTACACATCACCTATGTCTGTTTTTTTTTCTCAATTTTTATTAACATATTCCATGATTATAAAAACTATCCCATGGTAATACCAACCCTCTCCCCACTTTCCCCTTTGAAATTCCATTATCCATCATATTCCCTCTCCATCTCAATCAGTCTCTCTTTTATTTTGATGTCATGATCTTTTCCTCCTCTAATGATCTTGTGTAGGTAGTGTCAGGCACTGTGAGGTCATGGATATCCAGGCCATTTTATATCTGGAGGGAACATGTTGTAAGGAGTCCTACCCTGCCTTTGGCTCTTACATTCTTTCCACCACCTCTTCTGCATTAGACCCTGAGCCTTGGAAGGTGTGATAGAGATATTCCTCCAGTCACTTCTTTCCAGCACTATGATACCTTCTGAGTCGTCCTAAGGTCACTGCCATCTGAAAAGAGAAGATTCTTTACCCAAAGTGAGAGTAGCATTAATATAAGGGTATAAATATTAAGAGAAGTGCTTACTGGGCAGTTTGATAAGCATAGTATATACATTTTTCCAGACATCAGCAGATGTTACACCCCAAGGGCTCATGACTACCCCTGTTTCAGTATCAGGGATGTATCCCCCCCTCCCCTGTGGAGCGGGCCTCCAGTCCAATTGGAGGGCAGTTGGTTTCCACCATGACATACGTGCCACTATTGCACCCAATTGGCTCATTTGGCCTGGCTGGCTTGCAGTGTCCACTGTTGAGTATCTTCACTGATGGTGTCTCTTTCTCCCATTGAACTACATGTAGAATGGCTTCTTCCAGCTTTCTATCAGCTGGTCTACATGGAGGAGGTTATCAGCTCAGTTCCAGCAGGATTCTCAGTGGCCTGGCAGCCCAAGCATGTGGAGTTTTCAGCAATAGGGTCTTACCATCTATTCCTGGTGGGAAACCAAGGGCCTTGGGAATGGCCTATAATGTTTGGGGGGCTTCAGGGACCTCCCTGGCCAACAACTCACTAGAGGTATCCCATTCCTGGCACTGAAAATTTTCTAACAATGATATATGGCTCCTGAGTGTTCCATTGTCCGAAACCAGAGGATTCCATATGATTTATTTGCATTCTCTTAGATTTTGATTAGCCCTCCCTCCACCTTTCCTTTACTCAATCTCTTCCCCTGACCTCACATTGGGCCTTTTCACCCCCATTAATCTATTCTACTTACATATATATAATACCAACCTATTAAGTACCCTCCTCCCTTCTTTTCTCTTCCCTGTATATCTCCTTTTAACTTACTGGCCTCTGCTACTGAATTTTTTCCTTCTCACACAGTAGCCCAATCATCTGTAGCCAGGTCTGTTTTAATATTATAGCAGTGGAGGGTCACAATTGCCACAGAGACCATATGAACATAAAGCTGAAATGATCTACAATCTCGCCCATTACAAATACATATACTATAGCTAATTTACATTAAAAGTTGCTGACTGCAAAAAAGTAAGTCATTTTCACAGTTACCTATTCAAATAAGAACCACAGTTCAAAAAATTCAAATCACAAAAAATGAATATTATAATAATCATATCCATTTTTGGAGGAAGGATCAGGCAGTTTGATTGCTTTGAGTGAGCAGAGAGTCAGTTGTGAAAGTTAAATATTTCTAGGAGGGGATGAATGTAGCCTCTGAAATGTGTACCCAATCACTGATAAGGTGAGAATTGTGTTTTGTGTAGTTTAGCTAGTTTTAGAAGAATAAATATTATATTGCATACCTATTGTACAGAAGCATTTAGAACACTATTAACTTTTACATATAGTCTATGAATGTCTTCTTCCTACTATTTCATCATAGTTTGGTGGGTGTAGGTCTTAATCTTACTCATAAAGGAGAAGCACCATACCACAAATATATACACAGTTTTATAAACCAGCAATAGATAAATTATTGAATCTTTTTTTATTTTTAAAATACTTTAAATTTTTAATTAATTAGAGACAGAAGGAGAGAGAGAGAGAGTGTGTGTGTGAATGGGCGTGCCAGGGTCTCCAGCCACTGCAATCGAACTCCAGACACATGTGCTCCCTTGTGCATCTGGCTTACGTGGGTCCTGGGGAACCTGGGTCCTTCAGCTTCACAGGCATGCACCTTAATCACTAAGTCATCCCTCCAGCTCAAATTATTGAGTCTTCTTTTACTATTTTTGCAAGAGTAGGATAGAACTATGGGTGTCACAAAAGCTAAAAATTGGCAAAAATAAAATGCTGCTGATCTATTCCCTTGGCCACTATTATTTACACTTCTCTAAATATCACATTCAAAATTGTCTTTTCCAGAAAGACATTCAGGCTTGATATCAGTTCATGTTTCCTGGGACCAAAGTACTGCTATATTCCTTCAGGAAAGACAGGGCAGAATATTCAAGGAGGAAAACAAGAGGATATGGTAAATCATCATTTTAGTTTTATCAGGAAGCTAACACTAATGCCAAAGCTTATCTCATCCTCTTGGATATTCCTCATGCCTGGCTCTCTATCACATAGACCAGGAACAACACTGTCACCGTCACATAAGTTTTGCAGGCACTCTGTGTATTTTCTCTTCATCAGCACAACAAAGGACTGGTAATTTAAACAACTCATATTCTACTTCAAGGTGCAAGGCTTTAAACTTTCTTCTCCTGTGCATGGATAAATCTCTAACCCCCACATTTGATTTCCATTTTATGTTACTTTGGCTAGTAAGCTAAGAGCTTTAGATGAAAGTATCCAAATAGAAATTCAAAGGTTTGGGTGTGGTGCCTTATTTTTGATGTCTCATGATAAATGCCATCAAAATGAGGATAGCATGTATAAGAACAAAAAAGAGGAATAAAAGTAATCTATCTTCAAGAAAGTGGCAAACAAGGAAAATCTACCAGGACCAAGTTCTTAATCACACTTCTTCAAAACTACAACATTGAGATGTCAGACCCCAATCGTTTAATCCTTGGGAGACAACTGGCATCTGTATACCAAGTAATACTCAGATGTTCCATTAGTTACAATGATACACAAATAACTTTTAAATAAGAACCACAAGAGTTTATTTCATGAGAGCTTTTATAAATATCCAAGCTTTCATGATCTGTAATCAATTAAACTAAAAATTTGTTAAGAAATATCATTATAACAACAAATTTATTTACAACTGTGTCAGGTTCCCAATGGTATCCCTTTCTTCTTACATAATAGACAAGAACCTTCCATGGTTCTCATAGTCTTACTTCTAGTTATCATTCTTTGCGTTATCCAGTAGATTCCACACACTTTGGTAACATTAATGTATACTGAAAAAAAGTTAATGTATGACCTCTCCTTTCAAAGTGTAATATTCTCTCTTAATCATACTTACTGTATCTCTGAATATTCTTTGAGCACTCAACTGCAACTTCTTATACTCAAGACATTTGCTCTATTCAGCAATTTATAGTAGGCTTCCATTAAACAATTTGAAGAATGCATCAGATATATTTCATGCTATCAAGACTGATAGGAACAAAATACACAATACATTAACAGTACTTTTTAGATGTTTATTTACTAATTTGAGAGAGACTGAGAAAATGATTATTCTTGATACTGCAAATGAACTCCAGAGGCATTTGCCACTTTGTGAAACTGGAATTCAGTGGGTGAAGTGGAATGGCACCTGGCCTGAAGGCTGTGCAAGGAAGCTGATAAACATTGTCAGAGAACAAATACACATTAAATATATAGTAAATTAAAATATATGAATTAAAATTTAAAAATCAGTTGGTTGGAACAATCTGTCCAAGCAACTCATTATCTAAACTACTCAGTAGCATATAACCTGACATGATTCTCACCCAAGTGCAATAGTGGTGCATAGTCATGGTGGGAAACCAACTGGTCTTGATTTGGCTAACTTATCTGCTCAGTGGAATGGAACCCATAGCTGGAGCTTGGAATCAAGTCAGAACCATATACAAAAACAAGTCTGCTGTCCACTATCAAGCTCCCACCAATTGTGGGCTACAAAAGGGCCTTCACCTATTAAATTCTCCCTAAAAAAACAATGATTATCCCATTATCCGGTGCTAATTTCACTCTTCATTGTAGAATTTGCTTTTGTTTTTCAGATGAATGTAGATACTAAGGAGAAAACCAGCCCATCACACCTCAAAAGGGCCCCAGCTGAAACTAAAAATAATTGGTGGAACCAGCAAGTGTGCTGTTTTCTTGGTGAACCTGGCACAAGCACAAGGGTGAAGGAGATAGACACAGTGAACACTCAACTCCTACCAAACCAGATACCCAGAGACAGAGAGGATCCCAAGACCTCAGTACTGAAGCAGACCTAAAATGAACACAACATGGCCCAGGGAAATTTGTGGATGAGGGGGGTGGAAAGAATGTTAGAGCCACATGTTGGGTCATTATGCACAGAGACATTGCCACTTCTCCATAACCAATGGCTAACCCCAAAATGTATGACCCATATTCCCCAGTAAGGATGGTCCCTGCAGAGGGGGGAGACCAAGGAGGAGGCTAATGATGGTGCCAACATGACTGTATACATTGTGTACATAACTAATAAGAAAAAAACTGAACAATAAGAAGTTAAAACAACCCGGGCTGGAGAGATGGCTTAGCGGTTAAGTACTTGCCTGTGAAGCCTAAGGATCCCGGTTCAAGGCTCAGTTCCCCAGGTCCCACATTAGCCAGATGCACAAGGGGGCGCACTTTGTTTGCAGAGGCTGGAAGCCCTGGCGCGCCCATTCTCTATCTCCCTCTGTCTTTCTCTCTGTGTCTGTCGCTCTCAAATAAATAAATAAAAATTTAAAAATAAATAAATAAATAAATAAAAAGAAATCAAACAACCCACTCCAAAAATGGAGCAGAGAAATAAATAGGGAGCTCTCAGAGGAAGAATTACAAATGTCTAACACTTACTTAAGAAAATGTTCAATATCCCTAATCATTAGGGGAATGCAAATTAAAACAACTATGAAGCCAGGTGTGGTGGCACACACCTTTAATCCCAGCACTTGGGAGGCAGAGGTAGGAGGATCGCCATGAGTTCTAGGCTACCCTGAGACTACATAGTGAAGTCCAGGTCAGCCTGGACTAGAGTGAGACCCTACCTTGAAAAACAAAAAGAAACAAAAAACAAAAACCAGAAAACAAACAAACAAAAAAAAATCACAACTATGAGATTCCACCTTACCCCAGTAAGAGTAGTAAACATTAAAAAATCAAATGAAAACAAATGTTGACAAGGATGTGGAGAAATAGGAAAATTCATTCATTGTCAGTGGGAATGTAAGTTGATACAACTACTATGTAAATAAATATGGAGAATCCTGAAAAGGATGAATATAGAATTATCAACACACCCTGTTATTCCCTTCAATGGGCATTTAACTTAAAGCTCCACATCTCAGTTCAGAGATATTTGCTCAACTATGTTTATAGCTTCTCAGTTCACAATAGTTAAAAACTGGAATTAACCCAAGTGCCCATCATTGGTTGATTGGATAACCAAGATGTGGTATATCCACATGGGAATTCTCCTCAGCAGTAAGAAAACAAAATGACAGATTGAAATTTGTAGAAAGTGTCAAACATGGAACAGATCATTCCAACTGAACTCACACAATCACAAGACAACTGTCACATGATCTCACTCATCTGCCATTCCTATCAGCCTTAGTTACTGACATACCTGAATAGCATCTCAAGGTCTGGGCACTAGGGAGGGTAGGGCTTGGGAGAATGGAAAGGTTGGGGGGGGGGACACAAAACTGAACCCATATTGGCCTGGTACTATAGAATCCCATATCCTATAAATCAGACCAAAAGGTGGATCCCTCAAGAGGGTCTTAGGGGGAGCATCTGAAGGGCCCTGGAGATATGAAACCTAACCTCAAATTTCTCATGTTTCTCTGTCTTTTTTTTTTTCTCTTCCCTTGGCTTTGGCCTGTCACCCCCTATACCAGCATGTGGTCTACATCCAAAACAAGCTGTTGATCAGAGAGACCTACTAGATCTCCCAAAATAAGTGAGACAGATTTCTGTCAGTGCATCTGATTACCCACCAGAGGTTAATGGTAAGACCCTACTACTAAAGATACCATACACTGTCATCACAGACAATGGAGAAACCTGATTGGAATCCAGAGGAGAGCTAGTTATCAGACAATTAGCCCATCTAGTGCTGTAAGGTGCTACATGAGCTACTAAGGGAAAGTGGCCAACATCTGTCCAAGCAACTCACAGTCTAAGCGACTCAGAAGCAAACAACTTGATGTGATGCTCACATGCTCACACAAGTGCAATAGTGACACACAGCCATGGTGGGAAACCACCTGCTCTTGGATTGGATAACAGATCCACTCAGTGGAAAGGAAACCATATCTGGAACTGAGAAACAAGTCAGAAACATATCGAAATGATTCTGCTTTCCATTGTCAAGCTCCCACTAGCTTTAGACAATAAGAGGGTCTACATCCTTTTAATTCTCTCTAAATTAGTAATTTTTATGCCATTTAACTGGTGCTGACTTCATTCTCCATTGGAGAATCTGCTTCTGTTTTTCAGATAGGAGCTGGACCTGAGGAGATACAAGACACATAACCATTGCTCAGAGAATTTTGCAGAAGAGAAAGCAGAGGAACCACAGTTGTAAAGCAATATCCAGAGGCATTGATTCCCCCCACATTGACTGAGAGGTAAAATTATTTGTCCATTACTATAAGTAGTGTAACTTCTGCTGAGTATCAATTGCAATACAGGATGTCATTTGTCTGTTAAGGATTCAACACTCAGGGACTGGCTTTTCATAGTAGCAGTACTGAAAAGGTGTGATTAAGAATTTGTTCCTAGTAGATCTTCATTGATTGCCCCTTTCTTGATCCTGATTACTTTCGTCTCTTCTTTTCTGTCCTTATACATGATACAGCTCACTGTTATGATGTTCATCCTGACACATCACATCCAAGGCACCATGTCAAAATCGTCCATATTACAATTGGATATTTTTATCTAAAATGCTTAGCTTGCTATGCAAAGTAACATAAAATAGAACTCAAATGTGAAAGAGATTTTATCCATGCACAGGAGCAGAGAGTTCAGCACCTGGAACCTTGAAATAGAATATAAATTGCTTAAATCATCAGTCATTTGATGAAATGGTGAAGGGAATAGATACATAGAGTGCCTGCAGAACTTCTGTGACAGTGAAAGTGTCCTTCATGATCCATATGAAAGACAGCCAGGCAGGGGGAATAATCCAAGTGGAAGAGATAAGTCTTTGCATTAACGCGTCATCTTCCTGGAAAAAGTAAGATGATGATTTACTATACCATACAGCTTTTTTTCCTAAATGTTCTTGTCTTTCCTGAAGGAATATATCGGCATTTTCTTCCTATAAAACATGAACTGGGGCTGGAGGGATGGCTTAGCGGTTAAGCGCTTGCCTGTGAAGCGTAGGACCCCAGTTGGAGGCTCGGTTCCCCAGGTCCCACGTTAGCCAGATGCACAAGGGGGCGCACGCGTCTGGAGTTCGTTTGCAGAGGCTGGAAGCCCTGGTGCGCCCATTCTCTCTCTCCCCCTCTATATGTCTTTCTCTCTGTGTCTGTCGCTCTCAAATAAATAAATAAATAAAATAAAAAAATAAAAAATAAAAAACAAACCATGAACTGATATCAAACCAGAATATCTTTCTGTACAATACAATTCTGAATATTTGGAGAAGTGTAAATAATAGTGGCCAAGTGACTAGATCAGCAGCTTTACTTTTAATTGGTTTTAGCTTGTGTGTCACCCAGACTTCTATAACCCTCATGCAAAAATAATAAAAAAAAAAAACTTCAAGCATTTACCCATTGCTTTGTTTATAAGACATTTTATATACTTGTGATAGGATGTTTCTCCTTTATGAGTAAGATTAGGGCCTACATCCCCCAAATTATGATGAAATAGTAAGAAGACATGCACATATAATATGTAAAAGTAAACAATGTATGACATGATTCCACACAATAGGTATGAAATACTATGTTGATTCTTTTACAATTAGATAGACTACACACAGCACAATTCTTATCTTGTCAGTGACTGGATGAGTTCACATTTGAGAGACTTTAATTACATTCGTCCCTCTCCAGAAATGTTTATCTTCCACAAATGAGTCTCTGCTCTCTCAAAGAAATTAAACTTCTTGATCCTTCCTTCAAAAACATAGATATGATTATTCTAGCCCAACAAATCAAGAGCATAATATTAGAACTTCAATATTCATTTTTATGATTTGAATTTATTATACTGTGGTTCTTATTTGATTAGGTAACTATTATATTGACTTTACTGAAGGCAGCAACATGCCATTTTTAGTGTAATTTAAGTATAGTATATTTATTTGGAATGGACTAGATAGTAGATTATTTCAGCTTTACGGTCACATGGTCTCTGAGGCTGCTGTTACAATCCACTGCTAGAGTGCAGAAATAGACATTGGTAATGCATAATGGAAGGATATGACACTTTTTGAACAAGTTTCTAGTGGGCATACTATCATGTGGCTTTAAGTAGCATTCACATGTAATGAATTATTTGAATTTCAGATTTTTTTCACATATGAATATTTAGAATCTTACAATACTTATAGGAGGCTGTAGTTCAATGGCCTGTTATCTATTTTGTGAATAAATACAATTAGAACATATAGCCTTCCAAAATACCATAAAATATAAAATTATTGAGTAATCTAAAACATGAACCATTTATACAGATTTTGAAATATCATACTGCAAAATATGGATAATATTTAACTGTTGATTTTTTAAATTCTTTCAAAACATAGATATGATAAATTCATAAATTTTGTTTTGTCACACATACATGAAGAAACTAGTCACAAAGTTTTGCATAAATATGTAAAATGTACTTCAAAACTAATAGAAACATGAAACCATTTCTATGAGCTATTTAAAGCAAATCATCCACAATATTCAGCTCTGCATTCAATGAAATTCAGAATTAAGAAAATAATATTTGTTTAAAATGAAAGACTCAGCCAATAAATAGATTTTTGCATCATTTCTCTATTACTCTGTCTACATAAAGAATTACATAAATCAGCCTAATTATTTCTTAATACAGTGTTTGGTGAATAAAGTAATTATTTAGTAATTATTATAGACTGAAATTTTATCTCCAAACTTTGATGTTATTAGGAGAGTTTACATTTAAGTGGGGTGCTCTGCTGTCAATACCAAATGACATTTTACTACATTCTTGCATGGAATACTGGCACACAAACTATTCCTCTTCCTCTATACTCTGTGAGAACACATTCTTCCTTATGTTCCACTAAGGATGTGCTGCTGTCTCATCACAATGGCAATTTAGTGAGCATAGAATGAATTTGCTGAAATTGTGAGACAAACATACTTACTGCTTTCTCGAAATCACTAGAGAAGGTTCCATATGCTGCAGAAAGAACATGCATTGTGCCCCATTTGGATGGGATGTTCTGTGTATGTCTGGTAAATTCATTCATTCTAAGACATCATTTAATCCAGATGGTTCTGTGTTTATATTTTGCCAAATGACATCTCAATTAATATGTGCCTGGTATTAAATTCTCCATTACTAACATGCTTGAGGTTATGTGAAACTTTACATGTAATAATATTTATTTAATGAAATTGGGTGTTCCAAAATTTGGTGTATGTATGTTTAGAATTATTCTCTTCCTGGATTATTTCCTTGATAAGTATAAAATAAACTTTTTATCTCTCCTTTTAAAAAATATTTTACTTTTATTTATTTATTTATTTGAGAGAGAGAGAGAGAGAGAGAGAGAGAGAGAGAGAGAGAGAGAGGGAGAGAAAGGCAGATAGAGATAGAAATAATGAGAGAATGGGACATGCCAGGGCCTCCAGCCACTGCAAACAAACTCCAGATGCATGCGCCACCTTGTGCATCTGGCTTACGTGGATCCTGGGGAATCAAACTGTGGTCCTCTGATTTTTGAAGGCAAGCATCTTAACTGCTAAGCCATGTCTCTAGCTCCTTCTTTATCTCTTCTAATGTTGGTTTGCAGTCTAGTCTCTCAGGTTAGAATAGCAACACCTGCTTGTTTCTAGGCCCATTTTCTTGGAATGTCATTTTGCATACTTTTACCCTAAGGTAGTGTCTATCTTTCATGGAATGCTGAGATTTCTAAGGCCATAAACAAAGAGATTCTGCCTTTTAATTCAGTTTGCCAATCTGTATCTTTTTTTTTTTAATTTTTATTAACGTTTTCCATGATTACAAAATATATCCCATGGTAATTCCCTCCCTCCCCACCCCCACACTTTCCCATTTGAAATTCCATTCTCCATCATATTACCTCCCCATTACAATCATTGTAATTAAATATATACAATGTCAACTTATTAATCTGTATCTTTTTGTTGCAGCATTGAGGCCACTGATATTGAGTTACTGAAATGTCTGTATTTTTCTGTCATTTTTCTCATTTTTTAGCACTCTCTTGCCCTATAATTTTAGCATGGCTTATTCTTTCCTATGGTCTCATGTATGGCTTTTAGTTTGTTGGAATTTACACTCCTTTGCACTGTACCCTTATGCCTAGAAGTATTTATAATATTCAAGTGGAGTTAGGTTGTACTGTGTACTTCATAGTGTAAATGTTCATCTGATGCACATAAGGATCTAGTTTGGCTTCTGATATTGTTCTTAAAGTATAATATTAAATTTAGAAGTAACAAAAACTAATAAGCCTACTATATAAATACCATACTAATAAGTTAAAAACAGTTGCTTATTTAACTTCAATAATGAAAACTCAAGAATGAAGAAGCAAGTATAGTGAGGTGTAGGTTAGGATATTTGTTACTATAATTAGAAATGGAAAGAATGTAGGCTTGGTATAGATTGGTATTATTATTGGATTACATGAGAACATGAAGGTAGGGAACTTATCTGTGAGTGGAACGTTGAGAAACACTTAGGATCGACAAGAGTTTACAGGTTTGTAAAGCTTTGTAAGGTTATAGTTAAGAAATAAAAGTGAAGACTTATCATAAAGTTTAGGTATGCAACCAAGAGCAACAGCCTTAGTATATATTGTTTTGGGGGCCTCTGTCACCTCACTGACCCACAAGTTATTGGTCGTATCTCATCCCTGGCATAGAATATTTGTTAAGATCTTTATTTATAAATCTGGAAGCAGAGAGAGACAGTGAGGAGAGAGACAGAGAGAAAGAGAAAGTGAGATAACGGGTGCACCAGAGCTTCTTGCTGCTGCTGCTGCAAACAAATTCCTGATGCATGTGTCACTTTGTGCAACTGACTTTACATGGGTAAAGGAGAATCAAAAGGTCGTTAGGCTCTGCAGGCAAGCACATTACACACTGAGCCATCTTGGCAGCCCAGAATTTTTTCAATTAATAACCTTTGGTGTCTACAGGCAGTTTTATCTACCTAGGTCATAGCCCTTAATACAAATACTTTTATAAAATTCGTATTTTCAACAAACTTATCAAGTAGTGAGTTTCAAATGAATTGTTTGTATATTTTTAGTTTTGAACATCTTCTATTACAATATGTAAAGAAATCAAGTTGGAACTGAGTTCAAAGCTGCTTACACTTTAAAATAGACTTTGGAGTCTATTTTTAGTTGATTTGTGTTTGTGGAGAGCATTAGTAGGCCATTTGCATTCTTCTTTGAGTGGTTACCCAATTGTCACAGCAACACTTCATGAAATCGCTGTTTCTGTTTCTTTTTTACATTTTAAATTGTGTGCTTATTAAAATCAAAAACCATTGACCAAGTTCCCAGAAGAAATTTACTTGCTTTTGCAGAAACTGGTAATGTCTAGCTTAAGGAAGCTGACAGACCGATTTCTAATTTCCATTCATCTTTATTAACTCCATGGTAAGCAATTAATGCATTCCACTTGCATTATTTAGAAATCCACAAATTAAATTAAATTTAAGAGACACGAGCTTGCCTCCACAGACAATCAGATTTGTCACTAACAGTACAAAGCTAAAACTAGAAAGTAGGAAATCAAATCTTAGGGACAGGCACAAAAGCAAAGTTACTAGCCCCCAAAGCATTAGTAATACCTGAGGCAGAAAACCAGAGAGGAAACCAACTATAACTGAGTAAATGTTTAAAAATTTTGACAAATTATTAAAGCTAAAAATGAAAAAATTAAAACCTACTTGTTTTTTTTTTAAATTTTTATTAACATTTTCCATGATTATAAAATATATCCCATGGTAATTCCCTCCCTCCCCACCCCCACACTTTCCCGTTTGAAATTCCATTCTCAATCATATTACCTCCCCATTACAATCATTGTAATTACATATATACAATATCAACCTATTAAGTATCCTCCTCTCTTCCTTTCTCCACCCTTTATGTCTCCTTTTCAACTTACTGGCCTCTGATACTAAGTATTTTCATTCTCACGCAGAAGCCCAGGCATCTGTAGCTAGGATCCACATATGAGAGAGAACATGTGGCGCTTGGCTTTCTGGGCCTGGGTTACCTGACTTAGTATAATCCTTTCCAGGTCCATCCATTTTTCTGCAAATTTCATAACTTCATTTTTCTTTACCGCTGAGTAAAACTCCATTGTATAAATGTACCACATCTTCATTATCCACTCATCTGTTGAGGGACATCTAGGCTGGTTCCATTTCCCAGCTATTATAAATTGAGCAGCAATAAACATGGTTGAGCATGTACTTCTAAGGAAATGAGATGAGTCCTTTGGATATATGCCTAGGAGCGCTATAGCTGGGTCATATAGTAGATAAATCTCTAGCTGCTTTAGGAACCTCCACACTGTTTTCCACAATGGCTGGACCAGATTGCATTCCCACCAGCAGTGCAGAAGGGTTCCTTTTTTCCACATCCCCGCCAACATTTATGATCATTTGTTTTCATGATGGTGGCCAATCTGACAGGAGTGAGATGGAATCTCAATGTAGTTTTAATCTGCATTTCCCTGATGACTAGTGATGTAGAACATTTTTTTAGGTGCTTATATGCCATTCGTATTTCTTCCTTTGAGAACTCTCTATTTAGCTCCTTAGCCCATTTTTTGATTGGCTTGTTTGATTCCTTATTAGTTAACTTTTTGAGTTCTTTGTATATCCTAGATATTAATCCTCTATCAGATATATAGCTGGCGAAGATTTTTTCCCATTCTGTAGGTTGCCTCTTTGCTTTTTTCACTGTGTCCTTTGCGGTGCAAAATCTTTGTAATTGCATTAGGTCCCAGTGGTTAATCTGTGGTTTTATTGCCTGAGCAATTGGGGTTGTATTCAGAAAGTCTTTGCCAAGACCAATATGTTGAAGGGTTTCCCCTAATTTTTCCTCTAGCAGTTTCAGAGTTTCAGATCTGATGTTAAGGTCTTTAATCCATTTGGACTTAATTCTTGTGCATGGCGAGAGAGAAGAATCTATTTTCATCCTTCTGCAGATATTTATCCAGTTTTCAAAACACCATTTGCTGAAGAGGCTGTCTCTTCTCCAATGAGTATTTTTGGCATTTTTATCGAATATCAGGTGGCTATAGCTACTTGGGCTTACATCTGGGTCCTCTATTCTGTTCCACTGATCTACATGTCTGTTTTTGTGCCAGTACCATGCTGCTTTTGTTACTATGGCTCTGTAGTATAGGTTAAAATCAGGTATGGTGATACCACCAGCCTCTTTTTTGTTGCTCAGTATTATTTTAGATATTCGAGGTTTTTTGTGATTCCAAATGAATTTTTGGATTGTTTTTTCTATTTCCATGAAGAAAGCCTTTGGAATTTTGATAGGGATTGCATTAAATGTGTAGATTGCTTTAGGTAAGATTGCCATTTTCACGATATTGATTCTTCCAAGCCAGGAACAAGGGATGTTTCTCCACTTTCTAGTGTCTTCTGCCATTTCTCGCTTGAGTGTTTTAAAGTTCTCATTGTATAGATTCTTTACTTCCTTAGTTAGGTTTATTCCAAGGTATTTTATTTTTTTTGATGCAATTGTGAATGGGAGTGATTCTCTCATTTCATCCTCTGTGTGTTTGTTGTTAGCATATACGAAGGCTACTGATTTCTGTGTATTTATTTTGTATCCTGCTACATTGCTGTAGGTTTTGATCAGCTCTAACAGCTTGCTAGTAGAGTCTTTAGGGTCCTTTATGTATAGAATCATGTCATCTGCAAATAATGATAACTTGATTTCTTCCTTTCCAATTTGTATCCCTTTTATGTGTGTCTCTTGCCTTATTGCTATGGCTAAGACTTCCAAAACTATATTAAATAGAAGTGGAGACAGTGGACACCCTTGTCTTGTTCCTGATTTTAGTGGAAAAGCTTCCAGTTTTTCCTCATTTAGTAATATGTTGGCTGTAGGCTTGTCATAAATAGCCTTTATTATATTGAGATATGTTCCTTCTATTCCCAGTCTCTGTAGGACTTTTATCATGAAGGGATGTTGGATTTTGTCAAATGCTTTCTCTGCATCTAATGAGATGATCATGTGATTTTTGTCCTTCAACCCGTTTATGTAATGTATTACATTTATAGATTTGCGTATGTTGAACCATCCCTGCATCTCTGGGATAAAGCCTACTTGGTCAGGGTGAATGATCTTTTTGATATACTCTTGTATTCTGTTTGCCAATATTTTGTTGAGAATTTTTGCATCTATGTTCATGAGGGAGATTGGTCTGTAATTTTCTTTTTTTGTTCTATCTTTGCCTGGTTTTGGTATCAGGGTGATGCTGGCCTCATAGAAGGAGTTTGGTAGGATTCCTTCTTTTTCTATTTCCTGGAAAAGCTTAAGAAGCAATGGTGTTAGCTCTTCCTTAAAAGTCTCGTAAAATTCAGCAGTGAATCCATCCGGGCCTGGGCTTTTTTTAGTTGGGAGATTATTGATAACTGTTCGGATCTCCATGTTTGTTATAGGTCTATTTAAGTGATTAATCTCATTTTGATTTAATTTAGGTAGGTCATATAGATCAAGGAAATCATCCATTTCTTTCAGATTTTCATACTTTGTGGAGTATATGCTTTTATAGTATGTCCCTATAATTTTTTGAATTTCTCTGGAATCTGTTGTGATGTTACCTTGTTCATCTCTGATTTTATTAATTTGTGTCTCTTCTCTCTTTTGGTCAGATTTGCTAAGGGTTTATCAATCTTGTTTATCCTTTCAAAGAACCAACTCTTTGTTTCATTAATTCTTTGGATTGTTCTTTTTGTTTCTATTTCATTAATTTCTGCCCTAATCTTTATTATTTCTTCCCGTCTACTACTTTTTGGTTTGCCTTGTTCTTCTTTTTCCAAGGCTATAAGGCGAAGCATTAGGTCGTTTACTTGCGACCTTTCTAATTTCTTAATATAGGCACTTAAGGCTATAAATTTACCTCTTAGAACTGCCTTCATTGTGTCCCAGAGATTTTGGTATGTTGTGTTCTCATTATCATTTGACTCTATAAATTTTTTGATTTCCTTTTTGATTTCTTCATTGACCCACTCATCATTTAGTAGTGTATTGTTTAGTTTCCATGATTTTGTGTATGCTCTATAGCCTTTCTTGCTACTGATTTGTAGTTTAATTCCATTGTGGTCAGATAGAATGCAAGGAATTATTTCAATTTTCCTGAATTTGTTAAGATTTGCTTTGTGTCCTAATATATGGTCTATTTTAGAGAATGTTCCATGTGCTGCTGAAAAGAATGTATATTCTGCAGCCTTTGGATGAAATGTCCTGTATATATCTGTTAGGTCCATTCCTTCTATGACCTCATTTAGTCCAGATGCCTCTCTGTTTATTCTTTCCCTGGATGACCTGTCAATTGATGAGAGTGGGGTGTTAAAGTCACCCACCACCACTGTGTTTGGTGTTATCTGTGACCTTAGTTCTAATAGTGTTTGTTTGACGAATTTGGGAGCCCCCATGTTAGGTGCATATATGTTTAGGATTGTAATGTCCTCCTGTTGGAGTGTGCCCTTAATCAATATAAAGTGACCTTCCTTATCTTTCTTGACTAACGTCGGACTAAAGTCTACCCTGTCTGATATTAGGATAGCAACCCCTGCCTGTTTTCTAGGCCCATTTGCTTGAAACACCGTCTTCCAACCTTTCACCCTAAGATAATGTCTATCCTTTGTAGAAAGGTGAGTTTCTTGGAGACAACAAATTGTAGGATCCTGCTTTTTAACCCAGTCTGCAAATCTATGTCTTTTCGTTGGGGCATTGAGACCGTTGATATTAAGAGATATTATTGAAAGGTGTGTATTTATGTTTGCCATTTTTGTGTGTGCGTGTGTGTTACTGGTTCTACCTGTGCTCTCTTCTGTTAACTGGTATTAGAGTATAGCTGGTTTTTTCTAGGTTCCTTATATGTGTGCTTTTCCTTTTGTTCAGCATGGAGGATTCTATCAAGTATTTTCTGTAGAGCTGGTTTTGTCTTCAAATACTCCTTTAACCTGCTTTTGTCATGGAATGTCTTTATTTCTCCATCTATTTGAATGGATAACTTTGCAGAATAAAGTAACCTTGCTTGACAGTTGTTATCCTTCAGAACTTGGAATATATCACTCCAAGCCCTTCTAGCTTTAAAAGTTTGTGTTGAATAATCTGCTGTAATCCTGATGGGCTTGCTTTTGTAGGTAACTTGATTTTTCTCTCTAACTGCTTTCAATTTTTTTTCTTTGGTTTGTGTGTTTGGAAGTTTGATTATAATGTGGCGAGGAGAGGTTTTTTCTGGGTTTTGTCTGGCTGGGGTTCTAAAGGCTTCCTGGATTAAGTTAATGTTTGGATTTTCTAGCTAGCTGTGTATTCTTAGCTGTATCAATTGATTTGATGTAATATATTTTCAGGGTAGGACCTTAAGGTATTAGGTGTGGCTCTTAAGACTCTCAGAGTATCTACGAAGATGTTCTTAGGGGTTGAGTTTCCCTGCTATACGAGTAATCAAGCAGGCTGAGTGGAATAAAATACAGGTAGATTCTAAAATTTAACTAAACACTGTACACATTCAATCAAAAACAGCCCCGAGTATGTATGCAAGAGTAGATATTATAATGACCAGATCCTCTATCAACAAAGAGGTTTAGAATTCTGGTCTGTTGAGGTATCCAAGTCAGCTTGTGACCACGTGAGACCCTTCCCTGGTGCAATCCCAGTTACCTTGGGTGATTGTGGTCTCAGTCAAGTTGCTGCCTGGGTCGTCGGGCTGCTGTTCTGATTTCTGGAGCTGGGCACTTGCTTTTCCTATGGGGCAAACTGAGCCGCTGCTGCTGCCTCTGCTGCTGCTGTAGCTGCCACCACCGCTGCTGAAGTTGCCGCTGCAGTGTCCACCGCCGCTGCTCACCCCGAAGCCACTGCTGCGGGATCTGCTGCCGCTGCCGCTCCTGGGTCCGCTGCTGCTGGGGCTGCTGGTACCGGTGCTGGAGCCGCTGAAGTTGCTGCCGAACTCTGCTCCTGCTTGGGTCCCGCTGTCAGCCCAAGTTGGCGTGGCCGGTCCTGGGTCGCTGCTGTGTTCGCTGCAGCTGGGTTCAGGTGGTGGGGGAGGGGAGGGAGCCGCGGCTGCTCTGGTTGTCTCGCTCTTCCAGGTGATCTTCTACCTCGCGGTCTGCTCCTCCCTCCGTTGCTCGCTGCCGCTCTCCCCTCACGTTTCCCGAGTTGCGGAGAGCGCGGTGTGAGGGGTAAATCCCGCACCTGGCTTTTCCTGCGGCTCAAGCCGAGAGTCTGGCGGCTTTCTGCTGCGCCGCGGCTGCGGCGGTTGGCCGAGCTGCCCCGGAGCCGCTGTTCCCGCCTGTGCAGGCTCTGGATGCTCTATAACTCTTCTACTTCTCCGCTGCCGCCTCAATTTCCTATACACCTCACTTTTTAGTAAAAGTGTGTATTTTGCTGAGTTTTTTTGGTCTTTTTCCCCCCTAGGCTGCTTTGGCGTGGTACCTACGTCGCCATCTTAACCGGAAGTCTTCCTAAAACCTACATGTTTATGAGAAATTGGAGAGGAGTTAGCAAAGCCAGAAATTACCAGATTTCATAACTACAAACCTCACTTCATGAGTATCTGATTCACCTTCTAATTTTCAATTTTACCTAATCTCAGATAAAATATTCTCTGATATAGGGCAAATAGAAAATGAAGTTTATCTTTTAACCCTTTCTAACCACTATTACAAAAATAATTTTCTACCATCTTGAAATTTTTCAAAGGTTTTTGAGAAACACACACAAATACTTTGGACATAGTTGATTTTATTTACAGCTTTTTGCTTTTTGTTTTTGTTTTACATTTCACAGCATTATACAATTACATTTCTCATTTTCTGACCTGCAAACAGGTACCTAAAATGGACATCTTTTAAATTATTAAATTAGGTACATCCAAAGTGCAACAATTACATATGACATATCATTTACAAAGTGTAATTTACGAGGACATATCCTAAGAATTTAGGGCTAGCCAGTCAGGAGAAATCTGACCAAATTTAGCAGTGAACTGTTGCCCAAAATAAAACCTATCTAAAATCCCAAACCAAAAGTTTTAATGTTTGTTATAGGCCATCAGACAAGTGATGACTCAAACCTGTCTTGTCTTGACAGTTTTAATCCTCACTACTGCCCCAACTACCTTTCCTTATTTCCTTTTTTTCCGGCAACAACACTGTTTTTGCACTTGTCACACAGGACTTGCCTGGGTCTTAGTTTGATAGCATTCATTATTAAGTGGGCTCTTCCCTGTACGTCTTTCGCTTGGGTCGCTCCGAGGACGTGGCTGAGGTACTGACTGGTTGTATATGTCCCTGATAAACAAGGGGGGAGGGCAAGGAGCCCCTTCATGGAAGAGGAGGTGGCTTGCAAGTCCGCTTTCAACCAGACTCAGCTCTGGACGTGAGACACGACAAGGGTTGTCAGGAAGAGCACCATGCACCTCACGCTTGATTTCTCTCTTTTCTTGGAATGGATTACTTTGGAGTGGCATGGCTTCCGGCTTAGCCTTGTATTTCCTTTTGGGAAATACCGTCACAGGGATCCCCTGGGGCCGAAACCTTTGGACAGATCCATGAACACCCTGGAGAAGAAAGAGCTTGTCCCCGAGCGGAATGACAGGATGAGCGCATCCTCAACGGTATGGTCCAGCGAGACCCGCATCTCGGAGCCCGGGAGGAGCAGCGACGCGGCGGGCAGCGGCATGGGCGGTGGCAGCGGTGAGGCCGTCTGCCTCGGGCTGCAGGCGAGCCCCCCGGGCGGCGGCGGCGGCAGGAGCGGCTGCTCGTCGGCCTGCCGAAGTGCGAATGCCTGTTGGCCTCGCCGGCGCTCCCTTCCCTGGGGAACGCCGCGGTCGCCGAGATGTTTCTTCTTAAAAGTGCGTTTGGGCATTTGATTAACTATTTGAAATTTTGAATATAGCCTTTTATTGTATCCATTCTCTTACTATGTGAGAGTTTCACGTTCTGCAACTTATTGCTATGAAGCTAAAAAAATTATATATTAGTTTACTTAATGAATTTTGAAAGTAAATATATCAATTCTTCATAATCTGAAGCCTTGCAAATTAACTCTTGAATGATTATGCTCTGTTAAGTTTACATCTTACCTTGGTATTATTTGAATGTTTTTATCCTGATATACTTCAAATTTTATATTTTTAGAATATTAACGTGTGTGTGTGTGTATATATATATATATGCATATATATATGTATACACACATATATGTACACATACATACATACATACACACACACACACACACATATAGTATAAACTAATTACATTGCATATATATTTGCTTTCGGGAGGCTACACATTAGAGGATGCTATACCACTTGCCTCCTAAAAACATTACTAATTACATTGTTTTGGCACCAAATGAGAAATACTGTAAGAATTCCACACAATGGTCTTTCTGCCCTCACCCCACCCCCACCCCCATGGCGCGCTCTTAAAGCTGGACGGTCGCTATGGAGCTCTCGGCCGAGTACGTGGGACCGGGTGGCGAGCCGCGGCAGCTACCGGCGTCCTGTGAGCCGCGGGGGACGCCGACCGCCTGCGGGGCCCGGAGCTTCAGCGCCCTGGCTCGGCGGGACGCGCAGGGCGGAGCGGCGGAGCCCGCAGCGTGCGGACCTGGAAGACCGGCCTTGGCCCGGTGCGAGCCTTGGAAGCACTGCGGATCGCCGCGTTCCCACCTGCTCTGCGGGCCGGTGGAGCCCAGAACAAACCTGCCACCTTGACAGGCCGTCCCGAGACTAGTGTGCTCTGGACCCCAAGGAGATGGCTGCAAAAGGGGGTGTGAGGAGAGTGAGCCATAAGCCACCGGACCCCGATGATGAACTTTTAAGCAGATGAAATGAGTTTTTAGAGGGAGAGGGACAACGTGTGAGTTGATCAGAACTCTCAGGTATGGAAAGAACCCTTCTGACCCAGACCAAGGTATGGTTTTCAGAATGCCGGTTGGCTCAGGTGTTAGATGAACCTCGTCAGCCTACCCTGCCACACCTAAACTGTAAAAGGCTGAGAGTGTTTTCGGGCAGTGATCCCCTTAACCAGGTGAAGAAGAATATGGATTCTGGATGTTTCATACTATTCACACGATTAAGACATGGCAGGTGTCAGATGCAGAGAAGAGACCCACCATTTGGTATTTGCACCCTCAAGACAAACAACCCTTTAGTTATAGTCCCGGAATGCCTGCAGGTTCTTGAGAAGGTGTAGTTACCTTTTCGTTGCTAGGAAAAAGCAGCTGATGGGAGGAACATGTCTTATTTTGGCTTACAGTCCCAAGAGGAAATTTCATGTCAGGGGAATGCATAGCATGAGCAGAGGCTGGACATCACCTCTGCCACAGCAGGAGAATAAGCCGAACTTTAGCAAAGGGGAGATAGCTATAATACCTCAGAAAATACCTCTTCCATCAGGGCTTCACCTCCAAATTACCACCATCTGGACACCCAGCAATCAAAACATCAGTTTATGGAGGATATCGAATTCCAGGCACTATAGGACTATTTGGGATTATTGATAATCCTAGAAGATGCAGGTCAGATATCTGTCAAGGATCGTGAGAAGTTGTCTGCTTGTGTTCTGAGACTCGTGCATTTATTACAGAAAGTGGTACAGAAAACTACTGAGAGAGAACTTGTGGATCAGGCCCGATAGACCAAATTGTGTTAGCAGGTTGCAATCAGCTTGTCTGCCAGAGGGTGGCAGCCCTGGGCTTAGAGCAGTTAACTGACCCCGACAAAGGGCAGGAAGAGGCCCTTCTCCAGGCAGGCTGAAGGGGCCTTTGGTAGGGCTTGTGACCAGCAAGGATGCCTGGTCATAAGCAGAGTATGAACTCATGTGCTCCAGTGGTCAATATCCACCAATCTACCTCCTGCTACCAACTCACTCACTGCACTTTTCAGGATAAACCTTTTGTCATGTCTATCAGATGTGTCACTGTCTAGGAAAGATGTTGACCTGCACTAATAATTACTTAAATCCATCCTGTCAATTTTGTTGTTGTCTTTAGCCCATGAACTTGTATAATGTCTGTCACTCCATCTGTGCAGTGCTCCAAGAGGACAGACAAGGTTCAGTTACCTGTGCTGCCCAGAACTCGCTGAGCTGTCAGCTTGTGTGGCTCAGGTACAGGTTAATCAGTCACACATGACCGTGGTGTCAGAAGTTTTCAGGTGTGCATTGCCTACATTTATGATGAGGACCATGAGCTGTGGTTAACATAGGCTCTGTGTGATTGAAACAAAAGGCACAGTGGAATGCTGAGGTTGATAAGTCTACAGTGGTCATCTTTAGACTTCTGATAAGTGTTAGCAAAGCAACTCGGTTTTGAGTATCATTTTATGGTTATAAGTGTAGACATAAAATAAAGGAATGAAAATTAAAATAAAAAAAGAATTCCACACAATGAATTCAAGGTTATAAATCTATAAAATGAATACAAGAACACAAGAATAAAGGCACAAATGAAATCAAATAGAAATCAAACTGACAATAGGATGTATTCTAAGAGGACATAAATAAGTGTTCAGTGAATTCCAAGGCAGAAGAAACAAAAAAAAAAATCAAGCCGGGCGTGGTGGCGCACGCCTTTAATCCCAGCACTCGGGAGGCAGAGGTAGGAGGATCGCTGTGAGTTCGAGGCCACCCTGAAACTCCATAGTGAATTCCAGGTCAGCCTGGGCTAGAGTGAGACCCTACCTCGAAAAACCAAAAAAAAAAAAAAAAAAAAAAAAAAAAAAAAAAAAAAAAATCAATTAAAAAGAAATTTCAAAACAGGATGTTATAACAGAAGTCTATAAATGATAACATGCCATTGAAATACCAAGCTGAAATGATTCTGGAAATGAAAAATATAATAAGTCAAATAAAAGGCTCAGTGGAAATGCTCTCGAATAGACTGTGTCCTAAAATAGCAGCAGGTAAAGACAAGGAAACAGAATGAATGCTTCAGTCAAAATTAATATGGTCAAAATGCATGAAATAAATAAGTGATATCTGCAACACGACAGAAGGACTAAATTTACACATTATGGTCATAGAAAGGAAAAAAAAACTTTGACTAAAGGTATCAAATTTATTGAAAAAAATTATACAAGAAAAGTTTTCATATCTAGAGGAAAAGATGCTGTCCAGATACAAGAGCATAGAAAAGAAATATGCATGACCCAAAAAGAAACTATCCTGGTCATGTTATAGTAAAAACTGTAAATATACAGAACTAAGAAAAGATACTGAGAGCTCATTGCAGAAACATTCAGTAACATAAAAGCAAGACCACCAGACCTATGAAACTTCTCCTATCCAACAGGACCAGGGACAAGGTTCAACTGATCCATAACTTGGTAGAGGAGTCAATCTGAATTTGTAAAATTCCATAGAAATTAACATTTTATATTCCTAAAACTTGTTTATTAGGTAAACGTTTAATTTCTTTGTCATTTTGAAAGTAATTTAAATCAATGTTTTTCAGTCAGGTAAAACTTTTATTCCTACTTATAGTATTAACTGGCTATGCTTCAAAGACAGGAAGATTTCAAATAAATTAAAGGTGCTGAAAAGACAATAACAGTCCAAGACCAAAGTAACAAATGGTTAAAAAAAAATCAATAGGGGCTGGAGAGATGGCTTAGCGGTTAAGTGCTTGCCTGTGAAGCCTAAGGACTCCGGTTCGAGGCTTGGTTCCCCAGGTCCCACGTTAGCCAGATGCACAAGGGGGTGCACGCGTCTGGAGTTCGTTTGCAGAGGCTGGAAGCCCTGGCGCGCCCATTCTCTCTCTCTCCCTCTATCTGTCTTTCTCTCTGTGTCTGTCGCTCTCAAATAAATAAATTAAAAATTAAAAAAAAATCAATAGCAAAGCAGAAATCAACAAGTTGCAAATAAAAGTAAAAATTAAAAATCGATAAAATGAAGAGCTAGTTCTCTGAGAAATTAAAGAAGATTGATAAACCACTGACTAAATTAATCAAAAGATGAAAAGAATACTCAAATTAACAAGATTATAATTGCAAGTGGGACATCACAACTGATATCAATAAAGTTGTAAGAATCACTGGCATATTTCTAAAACTGTATTCTACAAAATGGACAACCTGGAAGGAAGAGATGAATTATTTGACTCATATCACATTCCAGAAGTAAGTACAGAACAGGTAGGCTTCCTAAACAAACCTATTACTTACAAGGAAATTTTAAAAAGTAATTAAGAATCTTCCAACAACAACAAAAATCCAAGCCTTGGTAGAGTACAACCAAACTTTTATTCAACTACTTCTCAAATTATTTCACACAAATGAAAAAGAGGGGATGATCCAAACTCCTTCTCTGATGCCACCATTACTCTGATACTTAAACCAGACAGAGACCCAACAAACATGGAAAATTATAGACTCATATTACTAATTAAGATAAACGAAAAATTCTCAATAAAATAGAAAACAAATTTAAGTACCCCTCGAAAGCATCATCCACCTTGATCAGGTAGGTTTCATCTCAGGGATATAGGGATGATTCAACATACAGAAGTCAACACATGTAATTTCCTTCCTAAGTAAACTTAAGTACAAGAATGACATGGTTACTTAAGTTGATGTCCCAAAGGACTTTGACAAAATACAACATGTCTTCATGATCAAAACACTGGAGAGACTAGTAAGGGACCAAATATCAACATAATAAAGGCTATCTAGCCTTGGTGGGTCTTTGAAGGCTTCTAACATCTCTGATCACTCCAACTCATGCCACCAAAGACATCCATATACATAAACCTCCTCATCCGCCGCCTACTTGGACATCCTCCAAGCCTAGTCCCTGAATCCACAAGGCCCATTCACCTCCCCACGACCTTCCAATTTCCTGCCACCAGCATTGGCCTACCAGAAACCCAGACAGGGAGCACAGGAATACCTGGCAACTACTCTTCAGGTGGTAGTGCATCCTCCACAACCTGCTCAGCTGGGCCATAGTGGGATAATGGGCAAGTAGTAATACTATTCCTGAGCCCCACAGGCTCTACTAGGTTGGCAGGCTGAAGAGATTCTGAACCTCCAACCACAGTTACTGTATCAGCCACCAGCACAGAGCTTCTGGCACACTGGCAACCTCCACAACCTGTACATCTCAGGATATAATGCTATCCTACTCCAAGCTGGTTCAAACCAAAAATAATACTCTCATGGAAGATTGTACAAAAGAGCAAATTCTTGCTTCCACCTTGATAAAAAAGACTTTCACTATAGAGATGGACAGACCATAACACAAAAGGAATGCAAAACAATAAGAGAGGTCTCCACCAGCATCTGTCATGGAAGTCTCCAGTGAAAACAGAGAGGATAATAAAAACAGAACACCAAAATGAAAACACAATAAGCTGTGTGACCCTGACCAAGAAAATCCCTGAACTGGAAGCAAACTATCAAAATAACAAAACTCACATAAATGAAATGTACACAGATTTCATCATTAGGCTTAACTTAATGGGCAAAACCCAATGAGATCTCCAAATAGAGATAATGAATTGAAGATGAGTCAAGAAATAGCCAAATCTAAACCTGTAATAGACCTCAAGAAAAAAAGAAAGAAAAGGACATGATAATGAAAAACAAAACAGATAACAATCAAATAGAGCTTTCAAAAGCATCTATGGAAGACTTCAATAACAGAGTCAAATATATGGAGGACAGAAACTACAATCTGGAAGCCAAGAGGCATAAAATTGATCAGGAGTCCAAAATCTTTGACACGGTCAAAATATCATGTGAACAAAACAAAATGAAAATGTGGGATACCCTAAAACAACCCAACATCTGGATCATGGATATACCAGAATGAAAGATTTCAGGCCATAGACATAGTGAATATTTTCAACAAAATTGAGGGCAACTTTCCCATCCTCTCAAAAGATAGTCCCTTTTAGATACAAGGAGCTAACAGAACACCAAATAGAGTGGACCAAAGAAGAAACTCTCCAATTCATCATCATTGAAAACCCCAATGATGAAAACAAGGAAAGTGCTAAAGGCAGCAAGAGAGAAACAACTCATTACATACAAAGGCAATCCCATCAGAATTTTTGCTGGAAATCCTTAAAGCCAGTAGAGTTTGGAGTGGAACACTTCAAAACCTAAAAGAAAGAACTATGGATTCAAACACAAGGTACTGTACCCAGTGAAAGTATCCCTCATAAAAGATGGTGAAAATGAAACCTTCCATGGGAAAAAAGCCAGCTCTATGACTATATGAACACAAACAAAAACCTTGAAAGATTGGTTGAAGGAAGACTCAATATAGGAAAGCTGAACAACTAATCTCAAGAGCCTCTAAGAGGAAGAACACAATAACCTAAACTTGAGCAGGCGTAAGAATGTATAAAGCCCGGGCTGGAGAGACAGTTTAGCAGTTAAGCGCTTGCCTGTGAAGCCTAAGGACCCCGGTTCGAGGCTCGGTTTCCCAGGTCCCACGTTAGCCAGATGCACAAGGGGGCACACACATCTGGAGTTCGTTTGCAGAGGCTGGAAGCCCTGGTGCGCCCATTCTCTCTCTCCCTCTATCTGTCTTTCTCTCTGTGTCTGTCGCTCTCAAATAAATAAATAAAAAATTTTGCCGGGCGTGGTGGCGCATGCCTTTAATCCCAGCACTCGGGAGGCAGAGGTAGGAGGATCACCGTGAGTTCGAGGCCACCCTGAGACTACATAGTGAATTCCAGGTCAGCCTGGGCTAGAGTGAGACCCTACCTTGAAAAACAAAAAAAAACAAAAAACAAAAAAAAACAACAACAAAAAAATTTTAGGGTGGGGGGGGCGTGGCTCCCTCGGGGGCTTCCTCGGGGATGTGGACCCCGGCTCTCACGGTCCCTAGCTCGACCACCTCCTTCCCGCCCACGCTAGTCACTGCCCACTCTACTGGGCTGCTCTTCCCCGAGGGCCCAAGGCCTGGTTCTGGCTCCAGCATGCCGTGGCGGAGTCCTCATGCTAGAACTCTGTCCCTGTGAAGACACCAGCGGGGACTCCAGCCCCGCCACCATGAACGGGACCCTGATCCCACACACGCCCATTGCCGTGGACTTCTGGAGCCTGTGCCGGCTGGCTCCGCGCTCTTCTTCTTGTCCCACATGCACTCGGACCACACGGTGGGCCTGTCCAGCACGTGGGCGCGGCCCCTCTACTGCTCCCCAATCACCGCCCACCTCCTGCACCGTCACCTACAGGTGATTTTCGATACACGCCATCCATGCTGAAGGAGCCAGCCCTGTCAGTGGGGAAACAGATCCACACTTTATACCTGGACAACACCAATTGCAACCCAGCCCACGTTCTTCCTTCCTGACAGGAAGCTGCACAACAAATTATCCATCTCATCCGAAAGTACCCACAACATCACATAAAGATTGGACTCTACAGCCTGGGAAAGGAATCACTACTGGAGAAACTGGCCCTGGAGTTTCGGACCTGGGTGGTATTGAGTCCTCGGTGTCTGGAGTTGGTACAGCTCCTGGGCCTGGCAGATGTATTCACGGTGGATGAAAGGGCCGGCCGCATCCATGCTGTAGACCATACGGAGATCTGCCATTCTGCCATGCTTCATTGGAACCAGACCCACCCTACCATTGCTATCCTTCCCAGAGCCGGAAGATCCGCAGCCCCCACCCTGACGTCCACATCATCCCTTACTCTGATCATTCCTCCTACCTTGAGCTGTGTGCCTTTGTTGCAGGGCTGAGGCCTTGCCAGGTGGTGCCCATTATCAGTCGACAGCCCTGTGGAAACTACTTCCAGGACAGCTTGAGTCCTAGGCTGCCTGTCCCCCTCATTCCAGACTCTGTGCAGCAATATATGAGAGCTTCTAGGAAGGCGAGTGTGTTCTGGCTGTTAGAAAGGAGGCCAAGGAAGCCAAGGATCCCAGGGGTTGTGTTTGAATCTCCGGAGAAAAGTGCTGATAGAGACACAAAGAAGCACAAGAAAGAAAACTTTTTTCCCTGGCCTGGAGACCTTGAGAAGCTCTCCCTCTGTCCTTGTCCTTTGCAGGCCAAGAAGCAGTTACTCCCAGACTTTGGCTGCAAAGAATGGGATGAGCCAGTCTCTTTCTGTGAGTCTCAGGAGGTAGTGACTACATTGACTTCCCCCTTAGGCTTTTCAGTACAGTTAAAGTCTACAGATGAGGAGTGTATCTCTCCAGAAACCACAGAAGAAATTGGCTTAAAGTCCACTTTGATATCTAGAGATGATGGCTCCCCAGATTTGGGGAACCAAGATGCGCAGGTCAACCAGGATGTCCCCCTATCTCATAGTAGCAAGGCCATTCCTGTTCTAGCTACTGAGTCTGGGGATCTGGCACTCAAATACCTTCTGACTCCAGTGAACTTTTTCCAGGCAGGGTTCTCTTCCCGGAGCTTTGATCTACAAGTAGAACAATTCCATAAACTCTTACTGAAGCACAAACCAGAAAGTGCAACCTGACAGTCATGTTGGATCCAGCATTACATTTTGAAGGCAGTGGCTAGTGGCCAGCGGCAAGAGTTTTACACCTTATATATGTTTACAGAAGTCTCACAATCACCTTGACCAGAGCTTGTTCATTGGAGTCCTAGTGCCTGTCAAAAATCTTTAGTTCTATAGTTAACTCTGTTTAAGAAACACACTTCGCCAGGCATGGTGGTGCATGCCTTTAATCCCAGCACTCGTGAGTTTGAGGCTACCCTGAGACTACATCGTGAATTCCAGGTCAGCCTGGGCTAGAGTGAGACCCTACCTCAAAAAAAATGAAAAAAAGAAACACACTCCATCACTGCATTATAAACTCCTCGGAGTGCACATTAAAAGATTCAGGTTCGCGCTTGCTTCTGCAGCACACATATTAAGATCGGAACAATGTGGAGATTAGCATGCCCCTGTGCAAGGATGACACACGAATTTGTGAAGCATTCCAGATTTTTCATAAGAAAGGCCAAGGTTCTTCCCATTGTTACTCTGTGTGTTGTATGCCATGTCCCACATCCCCTTATTTCTCTCCCCCACATCCTCGGGGAGTTGTTTTCAGTTTTCAAACTGGTGCTGGAGGACAAAGTGATGTCCCAATCTTGAATGTCACTGACTTGCTGTGACCCTATCCAAGTGACTGCCCGTTTCCGCCTCTGGGTGGGAACAGGAAATGATGAAGCAGCCTTGGAACAGTGTTGGAAAAATCCCACCTTCTGCCTCACTGAGCAACTGGGGGGCAGTTGGTATCACTGGGAGCCCATTTTGAACAAAGCCATGTGGGGGGGTTGGGCACCTCTCACCAAGGCAGTATCTAAACGGATTCTGAACATTAAGGCTTGGAGTGTGACAAGGCTACTGGTTGCTTGAAGGCATTGACTCTTTGGTTAAAATAAAGCTATAAAAGATCAAGTGTGCTGCCAGATACTCCTCTGATTGTTCACATAGCTGGGATATTTTTGCTTCCTCCTCCCCCTTGGTTTGAGTTAGCAAGGCAGAGCACACCACCTGTTTGTTTTAGTATCCAGGGAAGTGACCAAGAAACCGGCTGGAAGGAGTGGGGGTAAGAAGTTCTGCCCAGGCCTGCTCATAACCTGACAGAATGCCAAAGCAGTAAGCAGGACAGCTGATTCCATGGTCCTAGAAAATGTGCTGTAGAGGGCACAGGCGTGTGGACCTGGGCATGTGGCTCAAACTGCTTCAGTCTGGAGCCCTGAGCCTTAGCAATGAAGGGGAGAAAATTGCTACTTGGTGAGGAAGAAATGAAGAGTTTTTGGAAAGCAAAATAAAGCTTTACTCTTGGACAAAAAAAAAATAAAAAAATAAAAAAATAAAAAAAAAGAATGTATAAAGCCCAGAAAAGCACCACAAAAACCATAAAGCCTCCAATATCGTAAAGATTAAATGGAACCTCACAAATATAATCTTAAGTATTACTGGTCCTACCTCACCCATGAAAAGACACAGGTTAACAGGGTGGGTCAGAAAAGTGAACTCTTCTATGTGCTGTCTTTAAGAAACATACCTTCCCACTAAGAACAGACACATGCTCAGGGTGAAAGGATGAAACATGATTTTTCCAAGGAAATGGACGTAAAAAACAAGCAGGCATGGTTACATTAATATCTGAAAACAATGGACTTCAAACCAAAATAATTGAAAGGGACAATAAGGCCCAGGTGAATTGACAGCAGAATTGTTAAGATGAGCAAGAGTTTTGCTCCCATGGATCCTGACAACCTAGGCCAGGATGATGCAGACAGACACTGAGGATATTCAAAATGTACCCCCCCCCCCAAAAAAAAAAGAAAGAAAAGAAAAGAAAAAAACCAGAATTAAGCTAGGCATGGTGGCGCATGTCTTTAATCCCAGCACTTGAGAGGCAGAGGTAGCAGGATTGCCATAAATTCAAGGCCACCCTGAGACTCCATAGTCAGCCTGGGCTAGAGTGAGACCCTACCTCAAAAAAACAAAACAACAACAACAAAAACCCAGAATCTTCTGAGAGCTCAATACTAAAGTTAAGAGAAAAGACAAAGGGTATGCTTTTTCCGAAGGACTTTAACTCTAACTTTTTTTTTTTTTCTCCACACAGAACCATCAATAAAAAAGAGGGATCATGGAACAGAGGACTGTGTATTGTGATTCTTGGCTCAGAGTCAGAAATTTCCACATATTAAGGGGCTATTTGAGACCTGCCCATAAGGTAGAAAGTTTCAGGTCATGTAAGGCTGGTGGTATCACCATACCCAATTTTAAGCTATATTACAAGGCCATAGTAACAAAAACAGCATGGTATTGGCACAAAGTCAGACATGTAGATCATTGGAACAGAATAGAGGACCCAGATGTTAAACCATGCAGCTACAGCCATCTGATTTTTGATAAAAATGCCAAAAATATTCATTGGAGAAAAGACAGCCTCTTCAACAATTGATGCTAGGAAAACTGGATATGTACATATGTAGAGAGATGAAAGTTGATCTTTGTCTTTCTCCATGTATAAGAATAAAATACAAGTGGATCTGGGACCTTAAAAGCAGACCTGAAACTCTGAAATTATTAAAGGAAAAGGTAAGGGAAACCCTTCAACATATTGGCATAGGTAATGACTTTCTGAATACAACCCTATGTGCTCAGAAAATGAAACCAGTAATCAACCACTGAGATCTCATGAAATTACAAAGCTTTTGTAAAGCAGAGGACACTGTGAATAGAGCAAAGGGACAACCCACAGAATGGGAGAAAATCTTTGCCAGCTATACATCTGATAAGGGATTAATATTCAGAATATACA
This sequence comes from Jaculus jaculus, assembly GCF_020740685.1. Taxonomy (NCBI): domain Eukaryota; kingdom Metazoa; phylum Chordata; class Mammalia; order Rodentia; family Dipodidae; genus Jaculus; species Jaculus jaculus. The sequence continues at coordinate 2,120,573 of NW_025423491.1, forward strand.
AAGAACACAAAAAACAGAAAATAATAAATCAAACAACCCACTTAAAAAATGGGCTATGGAATTAAATAGAGTTCTCATCAGAAGAAATACAGATGGCATATAAACATTTAAAAAACTGTTCTACATTCTTAGCCATCAGGGAAATGAAAATTTAAACCGCCTTGAGATTCCATTTCTCTTCTGTCAGAATGGTTGCCATCAAATGACAATGAATGTTGGTGAGGATGCAGTAAAAGGGGAACCCTTGTACACTTTTGGTGGGAATGTAATCTGCTACAGCCCCAGTGGAAATCAGTATGGAGGTTCTTGAGACAGCTAAAAATAGATTTGCCATATGATCAAGCTATAGTAGTCCTAGGTATATAATCTAATGACCCTTCTCTTCACTTTGGAGATACTTGAACAACCATATTTATTGCTGCTCTATTCATAATAGCTAGGAAATTAAACCAGCCTAGATGTTCATCCACAGATGAATGGATAGTAAAGATGTGGTACATTTACAAAATGGAGTGATGAAAAATGAAACTATGAAATTTTCAGGGAAATGGGTGGATCTGGAAAGGATTATGCTAAGTGAAGTAACCTAGGCCCAGAAAGCCAAACATCACATGTTGTCTCTCATATGTGGATTGTAGCCAAAAATTTACAGACTTTTGTCTGAGCTGGAACCCAAAATCAGTAGCAGAGGCCTATAAGCTAGAAAAAGGCTATAAGGGAGAAAGAGAGAGAAGGGCTTTAGGTGATGATATTGTATATATGTAAGTAGAAGAACAGATTATAGGGAGGGGAAAGGCCTAAGATAGGTCAGGGAAGAGATTGTATATAAGAAGGGTTGGGGGGGGTCAAGCAAAATCCAAGATATTCTGAATAAGACATATGAAAATCTACTTTCTTGAATCATAGCACATCCAGAAGCCATAGATTGTTACTAAAAAATTTTCAGTGCCAGGGATGGGATACCTTTCAGTGAGTTGTTGGCCAGGGAGGTTCCTGTTGCCTCCAAAACATTTAGGCTATTGCCAAGGCCTTTGGTTTCCCATAAGAAAGAGATGGTAAGACCTTATTGCTAAAGATTTCATATGCCTGAGTTGCAAAGTCACTGAGAAATCAAGCTAGTGCTGAGCAGAAAACCTTCTCCCTGTAGACCAGCCAACTGAAAGCTAGAAAAATCTGCACTGTATGTAGCCTTATGGGAGGCAGAAGTCATCAGCAGCGAAAACTGTGGACATTGGAAGCTTCATGTTTGGCCAGAGAGGCCAAATGACTGAACCAGTGCAATAGTGGCATGTCTGCTCTGGGGAAAACCAACTGCCTTCTAATTGGACTGAACGCCTGCTCTATGGGAGGGAATACATGCCTGGTACTGAAAACCTAATCAAAAGTTTATGGTTGGGGAAGTCATGAGCCTTAGGAGTATAAAGCCTGATCTTATCTGGATAAATGAATACATTACTTTCATCAATTGCCCTGAAAGCACTACACATAATGTTTATATTCATATGTTAATGCTAACCTCACTTCTGGTTAGAGAAGCTTCTCTTTTCAGATGGCGATGACCACCAGGATGACCGAAAAGGCAACAGTGCTGAGAAGAAGGGATGGAGGAGTGTCCAGCACTGAAACATCTCACACCCTCCAAAGCTCAGGGTCCATTGTGGAAGAGGTGGCAGAACGAATGTAAGAGCCAAAGGAAGGGTACCACTCCTTACATACAACTGTGTGGACAGAAATTGGCTTCAAAATTCAAGACCTCATGGTTCCTAACAATGCTTACATTAACCCTCATAATAGAAGAAAAAGATGATGACATCAAATTAAAAGAGGGACTAATGGAGAGAGGGAGGGAATATGACAGAGCAGAATTATGAAGGAGTAACAGGGGGAGGGGAAGGAAATGCCATGGTTTGTTGTCTGTTAGTATAGAAGTTGTCAATCATTAATATATTAACATTAACATATATTAATATAAATAAAATAATAAATTATATGTATGTATGTGCATATATATGTATATATACATATATATATATATATATATATATATATACACACACATTTTTTTAAAAAGGTCACCCTTAGAGTACTTAGTGGATTCCTGAATGAGAGCAAGACCTTACCTCAAAACAAAACAAACAAACAAAAAAATTAAAAATTGATGGTTGATCTTAATGCAAGGCCTGAAATTTTGAGCTTGAGGAAAATTTAGAAATGATCCTTTAATGCAATTTCATAGACAATAATAGTCTAGAAAAGGTTTCAGTACCTCAAGTAATGAGAGCAATGACTGACAAATGAGAATGTATGGAGTTAAATAGCCTCTGGTCAGAAAGAAAACTCAGTGGCGAAAATAGGCATCCTCAGAAGGAAGAGAATATTTGACATCAATTTAGTGGAAAAGAATATTAACATTCTGAACATTGAAAAGTTGATCAGCAACCCTCCAAACACATCATTCAGTTAATAAATGTTCAAATGAATTGAGCTGACCAATATGAAAATCAGAAAAAAAAAAGTGTCCAAAATACCTGAAAACATATTCAAAACTTTTTCCACTAGGGAAGTGCAAATAAAAAACTACATAAAATCTTTCCCACTGAGCAGATTGCATATCAAAGCAGAGTACTTGTTTACCCCCATTGCCTGTGTACACTCTTGCGCCCATGAGTACATCTTGCGTGGCTTTCTGATTTTCTAGTTTTCAGGTTCCATTGATTATTTGCCCTGCTGGTTATTCTTCCCTACCCCATCCAGCAGCTTGTATAGCAATTTCCTGCACTTATGAAAACAAGCAGTGAGGAAGTTGGCTTCTTTCTCAGTTCTAACCTGATTTTTTTTTTTTTTTTTTTTTTTTTTTTAGGTAGGGTCTCACTCTAGCCCAGGCAGACCAGGAATTCACTATGTAGTCTTAAAGTGGTCTTGATCTCACAATGATCCTCTTACCTCTGCCTCCCAAGTGCTGGAATTAAAGACATGCACTGCCACACCTGGATAATTTTTTGATGTTCAATGGGCACAGATGATGTTCTTTAGCAATAGGCCCCCACTATTTAGATTTGGTGGTAATGGCATGCATTATGTTGGATATCTCGTGGCCCTTCCCGACCAGCAGCTCATTGTGAGGGCAGAGTATCCCAGCACTAGCATTCAGATTCACGAGAAACAGGCTTTGGTTTTAGAGTGAAGCTTTGTCCACTCATACATGGTGCTTCTGCTCAAACTATTCCCTCCTCTCTTATTAGAAAAAAAAGTTTTACCTTTTAATTACATAACCAAGATAACGAAATCTATGGTACTGATTCATTGCATCATTGGTATCATATCTCTTCCCTACCTTCACTAAACCCAGTCTCTCCCCAATGCCTTCCACCCCTGTAATCTAAACTTTCACTTCCTGTCAAATATCACCTCTTTTCACAACTCCTTGCCTTGCCTCACTCAAAACTTCATTATAGCTTCGTTACCAATACTACTGATGCTTTCTACAACTTATAAACAAATTAAAATGTTCCATTTTAGGATATGAATAAGACAGACAGCATGTAGGGTTTGTTTTTCTGAGATTGTGGTATGCAAACTGCCTACATATGAGTTTTTCAAACTACATATATTTTCATGTAAGTTTCTTTTTAAAAAAAATATTTATTTACTTATCTGGATAGAGATAGATAGTAGATAGATGATAGATAAATAGAATGTGTGTACCAGGAACTCTTGCCACAACAAACTCCAGATACATGCACATCTAGTTTTACCTGAATACTGCAGAATCAATCCCAGTCTGTCAGGCTATGCAACCAAGAGTCTTTCACCTCAGAGTCATCTCTCAGCCTCTCCTGAAAATTTTATTACTTCATTTTTAATTCCTTCTGAGTAGAATTCCAATGTGTATTTGTATTACATCTTCTTTATTCATTCATCAGTGGATTCAGCTTTGCACTGATTCCATTTCCTAGCAATTGTGAATAGAGAAACCACCAAGTGAATCCTAACTTCAGTTTATGCCCAAATTTTCAATAGATCAACTGGACTTTTTTTTTTTTAATTTTTATTAATATTTTCCATGATTATAAAATATATCCCATGGTAATTCCCTCCCTCCCCACCCCCACACTTTCCCGTTTGAAATTCCATTCTCAATCATATTACCTCCCCATTACAATCATTGTAATTACATATATACAATATCAACCGATTAAGTATCCTCCTCCCTTCCTTTCTCCACCCTTTATGTCTCCTTTTCAACTTACTGGCCTCTGCTACTAAGTATTTTCATTCTCACACAGAAGCCCAGTCATCTGTAGCTAGGATCCCCATTTGAGGGAGAACATGTGGCGCTTGGCTTTCTGGGCCTGGGTTACCTGACTTAGTATAATACTTTCCAGGTCCATCCATTTTTCTGCAAATTTCATAACTTCATTTTTCTTTACCGCTGAGTAGAACTCCATTGTATAAATGTACCACATCTTCATTATCCACTCATCTGTTGAGGGACATCTAGGCTGGTTCCATTTCCCAGCTATTATAAATTGAGCAGCAATAAACATGGTTGAGCATGTACTTCTAAGGAAATGAGATGAGTCCTTTGGATATATGCCTAGGAGTGCTATAGCTGGGTCATATGGTAGATCAATCTTAGGCTGTTTTAGGAACCTCCACACTGTTTTCCACAATGGCTGGACCAGATGGCATTCCCACCAGCAGTGTAGAAGGGTTCCTTTTTTTCCACATCCCCGCCAACATTTATGATCATTTGTTTTCATGATGGTGGCCAATCTGACAGGAGTGAGATGGAATCTCAATGTAGTTTTAATCTGCATTTCCCTGATGACTAGTGACGTAGAACATTTTTTTAGGTGCTTATATGCCATTCGTATTTCTTTCTATGAGAACTCTCTATTTAGCTCCTTAGCCCATTTTTTGATTGGCTTGTTTGATTCCTTATTAGTTAACTTTTTGAGTTCTTTGTATATCCTAGATATTAATCCTCTATCAGATATATAGCTGGCGAAGATTTTTTCCCATTCTGTAGGTTGCCTCTTTGCTTTTTTCACTGTGTCCTTTGCGGTGCAAAATCTTTGTAATTTCATTAGGTCCCAGTGGTTAATCTGTGGTTTTATTGCCTGAGCAATTGGGGTTGTATTCAGAAAGTCTTTGCCAAGACCAATATGTTGAAGGGTTTCCCCTAATTTTTCCTCTAGCAGTTTCAGAGTTTCAGATCTGATGTTAAGGTCTTTAATCCATTTGGACTTAATTCTTGTGCATGGCGAGAGAGAAGAATCTATTTTCATCCTTCTGCAGATATTTATCCAGTTTTCAAAACACCATTTGCTGAAGAGGCTGTCTCTTCTCCAATGAGTATTTTTGGCATTTTTATCGAATATCAGGTGGCTATCGCTACTTGGGCTTACATCTGGGTCCTCTATTCTGTTCCACTGATCTACATGTCTGTTTTTGTGCCAGTACCATGCTGTTTTTGTTACTATGGCTCTGTAGTATAGGTTAAAATCAGGTATGGTGATACCACCAGCCTCTTTTTTGTTGCTCAGTATTATTTTAGATATTTGAGGTTTTTTATGATTCCAAATGAATTTTTGGATTGTTTTTTCTATTTCCATGAAGAAAGCCTTTGGAATTTTGATAGGGATTGCATTAAATGTGTAGATTGCTTTAGGTAAGATTGCCATTTTCACGATATTGATTCTTCCAAGCCAGGAACAAGGGATGTTTCTCCACTTTCTAGTGTCTTCTGCCATTTCTCGCTTGAGTGTTTTAAAGTTCTCATTGTATAGATTCTTTACTTCCTTAGTTAGGTTTATTCCAAGGTATTTTATTTTTTTTGATGCAATTGTGAATGGGAGTGATTCTCTCATTTCATCCTCTGTGTGTTTGTTGTTAGCATATACGAAGGCTACTGATTTCTGTGTATTTATTTTGTATCCTGCTACATTGCTGTAGGTTTTGATCAGCTCTAACAGCTTGCTAGTAGAGTCTTTAGGGTCCTTTATGTATAGAATCATGTCATCTGCAAATAATGATAACTTGATTTCTTCCTTTCCAATTTGTATCCCTTTTATGTGTGTCTCTTGCCTTATTGCTATGGCTAAGACTTCCAAAACTATATTAAATAGAAGTGGAGACAGTGGACACCCTTGTCTTGTTCCTGATTTTAGTGGAAAAGCTTCCAGTTTTTCCTCATTTAGTAATATGTTGGCTGTAGGCTTGTCATAAATAGCCTTTATTATATTGAGATATGTTCCTTCTATTCCCAGTCTCTGTAGGACTTTTATCATGAAGGGATGTTGGATTTTGTCAAATGCTTTCTCTGCATCTAATGAGATGATCATGTGATTTTTGTCCTTCAACCCGTTTATGTAATGTATTACATTTATAGATTTGCGTATGTTGAACCATCCCTGCATCTCTGGGATAAAGCCTACTTGGTCAGGGTGAATGATCTTTTTGATATACTCTTGTATTCTGTTTGCCAATATTTTGTTGAGAATTTTTGCATCTATGTTCATGAGGGAGATTGGTCTGTAATTTTCTTTTTTTGTTCTATCTTTGCCTGGTTTTGGTATCAGGGTGATGCTGGCCTCATAGAAGGAGTTTGGTAGGATTCCTTCTTTTTCTATTTCCTGGAAAAGCTTAAGAAGCAATGGTGTTAGCTCTTCCTTAAAAGTCTCGTAAAATTCAGCAGTGAATCCATCCGGGCCTGGGCTTTTTTTAGTTGGGAGATTATTGATAACTGTTCGGATCTCCATGTTTGTTATAGGTCTATTTAAGTGATTAATCTCATTTTGATTTAATTTAGGTAGGTCATATAGATCAAGGAAATCATCCATTTCTTTCAGATTTTCATACTTTGTGGAGTATATGCTTTTATAGTATGTCCCTATAATTTTTTGAATTTCTCTGGAATCTGTTGTGATATTACCTTGTTCATCTCTGATTTTATTAATTTGTGTCTCTTCTCTCTTTCTTTTGGTCAGATTTGCTAAGGGTTTATCAATCTTGTTTATCCTTTCAAAGAACCAACTCTTTGTTTCATTAATTCTTTGGATTGTTCTTTTTGTTTCTATTTCATTAATTTCTGCCCTAATCTTTATTATTTCTTCCCGTCTACTACTTTTTGGTTTGCCTTGTTCTTCTTTTTCCAAGGCTTTAAGGCGAAGCATTAGGTCGTTTACTTGCGACCTTTCTAATTTCTTAATATAGGCACTTAAGGCTATAAATTTACCTCTTAGAACTGCCTTCATTGTGTCCCAGAGATTTTGGTATGTTGTGTTCTCATTATCATTTGACTCTATAAATTTTTTGATTTCCTTTTTGATTTCTTCATTGACCCACTCATCATTTAGTAGTGTATTGTTTAGTTTCCATGATTTTGTGTATGCTCTATAGCCTTTCTTGCTACTGATTTGTAGTTTAATTCCATTGTGGTCAGATAGAATGCAAGGAATTATTTCAATTTTCCTGAATTTGTTAAGATTTGCTTTGTGTCCTAATATATGGTCTATTTTAGAGAATGTTCCATGTGCTGCTGAAAAGAATGTATATTCTGCAGCCTTTGGATGAAATGTCCTGTATATATCTGTTAGGTCCATTCCTTCTATGACCTCATTTAGTCCAGATGCCTCTCTGTTTATTCTTTCCCTGGATGACCTGTCAATTGATGAGAGTGGGGTGTTAAAGTCACCCACCACCACCGTGTTTGGTGTTATCTGTGACCTTAGTTCTAATAGTGTTTGTTTGACGAATTTGGGAGCCCCCATGTTAGGTGCATATATGTTTAGGATTGTAATGTCCTCCTGTTGGAGTGTGCCCTTAATCAATATAAAGTGACCTTCCTTATCTTTTTTGACTAACTTCGGACTAAAGTCCACCCTGTCTGATATTAGGATAGCAACCCCTGCTTGTTTTCTAGGCCCATTTGCTTGAAACACCGTCTTCCAACCTTTCACCCTAAGATAATGTCTATCCTTTGTAGAAAGGTGAGTTTCTTGGAGACAACAAATTGTAGGATCCTGCTTATTAACCCAGTCTGCAAATCTATGTCTTTTCTTTGGGGCATTGAGACCGTTGATATTAAGAGATATTATTGAAAGGTGTGTATTTATGTTTGCCATTTGTGTGTGTGTGTGTGTGTGTTACTTGTTCTACCTGTGCTCTCTTCTGTTAACTGGTATTTGAGTATGGCTGGTTTTTTCTAGGTTCCTTATATGTGTGCTTTTCCTTTTGTTCAGCATGGAGGATTCTATCAAGTATTTTCTGTAGAGCTGGTTTTGTCTTCAGATACTCCTTTAACCTGCTTTTGTCATGGAATGTCTTTATTTCTCCATCTATTTGGATGGATAACTTTGCAGGATAAAGTAACCTTGGTTGACAGTTGTTATCTTTCAGAACTTGGAATATATCACTCCAAGCCCTTCTAGCTTTAAAAGTTTGTGTTGAATAATCTGCTGTAATCCTGATGGGCTTGCTTTTGTAGGTAACTTGATTTTTCTCTCTAACTGCTTTCAATATTTTTTCTTTGGTTTGTGTGTTTGGAAGTTTGATTATAATGTGGCGAGGAGAGTTTCTTTCTGGGTTTTGTCTGGCTGGGGTTCTAAAGGCTTCCTGTATCTGTATTGGCACCTCTTTCCCAATTTGGGGAAAATTTTCCTCTATGATTTTGTTGAAGATGCCTACTATGCCTCTGGAGTGGAGTTCTTCTCCTTCTACTATGCCCTGAATTCTTATATTGGATCTTTTCATAGTGTCCTGAATATCTTGAAATTCCCACTCATACTTTTCTATAAGTTTGTCTTTCTCTTTGTTGGACTGCATTAGGTCTGCCACCTGATCTTCTAGCTTTGATATTCTATCCTCTCCCTCATCCATCCTACTGGTGAGATTTTCTACAGAGTTTTTTATTTCATTAACTGTGTTCTTCATTGCTATCAACTGGACTTTTTAAAGAAAATTTGGCTAATGAAGATGTGGTTCATTTATACAATGGAATTATATTCAGTGGTAAAGAAAAATGAAATTAGGAAATTTGCAGGGAAATAGATGGACCTGGAAAGGATTATATTTAGTGACATAACCCAGGCCCCAAAAGCCAAGTGCCACTTGTTCTTTCTCATATATGGATCCTAGCTACAAATGTTTGGACTTGTATGTATATTGAAATAAAACTCAGTAGCAGAGGCCAGTAAACTAGAACGGGGCTATAAGGGAGGGAGGAGAGGAGAGGAATTAAGGGGATGGTATTGTATATATGTAAGTAGAAGAACAGATTCCTGTGGGTGGAAAGGCCTAAGTGAAGTTATGAGAAGAGATTGAGTACAAAAAGTGTAGAGGAGAGTTTATCAAAATCTAAGAGAGTATGAATAAGTCATATTGAAACCTTTTTATGGTGCACCCAGAAGCCATAGATGGTTACAAGAAAATTTTCAGTGCCAGCAATAGGATACTTCCAGTGAGTTAACCAGGGAGGTCCCTGATGCCCCCCAAACATTACAGGCCACTGATGAGTCTCTTTTTATATTCCTTCCAGAAATATATGGTAAGACCCTTTTGCTGAAGACTCTACATGTTTGGGCTACAAGGTCACTGAGAAATCTTGCTGGAGCTGATCTGAAAGCTTCATTCCTGTAGAGCAGCTGACAGAATGCTAGAAAAAACCTACACTGCATGCAGCTCCATGGGAGAGAGAAATCAGAGGAGATAAACAACAGTAGACACTGCAAGCTTTAAGTTGGACCAGTCAGGCAAAATAAGTCAATGGATGCAAGAGTGGCATGTATGTTGTGTGGTTTGCTTCAGGTTGTCCCCCATAAACTTAGGTATTCTGAATGCTAGTCTCTCCAACTGATGGCAACTGTAAATTAATGACTACTGGCAGCAGTGTGCTGTTGGGGTAAGGCTTATGAGTATTACAGCCAGTTTCCTCTTGACAACAAGAAAATCAGACCTCAAACTGAAATCATACATCAAAAGACATGAACATTATGATAATAATACAACAGAAAACAAAAATCAAACAGCTCATAAAATCTCTCTAGAACTCATCATTAACAAAGTTATTCATGTAGAAGATAAAAACTCTCATCTGGAAGATAAGATAGAAGAAATTTATGAAGAAGCCAAAAACTTGGGTAACTTCAAAAAATCAAGTGAACAGAATATGAGGGAACTGTGGGATATCCTAAAAAGACCAAGTATCCAGATCATGGGGACACCAGAAGGAAAGGAAATCCATGCCAAAGGCATAGAGGATATATTCCACAAAAGTATTGAAGAAAATGTGTCAATCTCTCAAAAGAGAGGCTCATGCAGATACAAGAAGCCCAGAGAACACCAAACAGACAGGACTAAAGAAGAAACTCTCCAAGGTACATTATAGTTAAAGCTCTTAACAATGAAAACGACAAGACAGTGTTTAATTGTGCTAGAGAGACACAACTCACTACATACAAAGGCAATGACATCAGAATTGCCTCAAATTAACACATTCACAATATGGAGCAGTAAATGATACAGAGCATTGTGAAAGGTGAAAATGAAAATGACCAATATACATCTATAAAGATATTTAACAACTTTTGTATCAAGGAAATGCAAACTAATAGAACTTTGAGGTTATATCTCAATCCATTCATAATCAAACAAGCAAATGACTATAAATGCTGGTGAGGGAGCAGGGTTGTGGAGCAGAAGAATCCTCATGGCAGAAGAACAAAGTTGCATAAGCACTATGGAAACCAGCATGAGGGTTTGCCAAAAATCTAAAACTAGGCTCAGTGGTTAGAGAGTGCATGGCAAGGCTGGCTGGACCCCTTTCAGACCAGATTCAAATCTTCAGTACCCACATAAAGCCAGATGCACAAAGCAGGGCACAGATCTGGAGTGTGTTTGCAATAGCAAAAGGCGCTGCCATTCTTTCTTTCACACACTCTCTCCTCTCTCTCACCTTGCAAATAAATAAACTAAAGTATTTTTAAAAATCTAAAAGTAGATGTATGATTTTATTTACAAATACCATTCCTGGGCATATACCCTGAAGACTCTCTTCTTTAGAGATACTTGCTCAGTTATGTTTATATCTGTTGTATTTGTAATACCTAGTAAATGTCATTAGCCTAAAAGTCAGCCAATTGATGAATAGATAATGAAGATATGGTACATATACATGAGGGGATTCTACTCAATGATAAGGAAGAACAAAATAATGACATTTGCATAAAAATGAATGGATTGGAAATAATCATATAAAGTGAGGTTACACAAGTTCAAGAATACAAATGCTCATGTTCTCTAATATACAGCTGACAACCTGGAACAGTTTGATGTGTTTGTAAGTTGGAGTAAGCATCAGTATTAAAAAGGAAAATAGAGTGAGGTTGAAGAGAGGGAAAGCAGAGAGGGATGACAGGAAGGAACTTAAAAGGCAAGTGGAGGGAAAATACAGTGGGTGGAAGGATATTGAGTGGCAAGTGAGATAAGGGAGTTTGAGGGTGACATACTTAAAACTAATGATGGTCTGAATGAGTACTATAGAAACCTTTCTCTTGGTCAGCTAATAAAGATGTGACTCTGAACGAGAGAGGGTTCATTCTTTGGGAAGAAGCACCTGCAGAGGAGGAGAAAGCTTTATTCTAATGTCACAGGCTCTTGTGACCCCAAGTCCCAAAATGAGACCACCACAGTAAGCTATTTGCTGGTCAGGAAGGCCCATGAGGCCACTAAAACAATTCTGTACTCTACAGAGGAGAAGATACCGTCATTCTAAAGCCATAGGCACTTGGTGAGCCCTAGTGCAGAACCAGAGGAAGAAGTGATCAATATGGACTGTGCTCATACAGTAACAATATCAACTTAAAAACGGCAAAAAGAAGGGCTGGAGAGGGCTGGAGAGATGGTTTAGCGGTTAAGCGCTTGCCTGTGAAGCCTAAGGACCCCGGTTCGAGGCTCGGTTCCCCAGGTCCCACGTTAGCCAGATGCACAAGGGGGCGCACGCGTCTGGAGTTCGTTTGCAGAGGCTGGAAGCCCTGGCGTGCCCATCCTCTCTCTCTCCCTCTATCTGTCTTTCTCTCTGTGTCTGTCGCTCTCAAATAAAAAAAATTTAAAAAAAAATTAAAAAAAAAAGAAGGGCTGGAGAGATGGTTCAGCAGTTAAAGTAATTGCCTGTGAAACCTGGGTTCGATTGTCCAGTACCCACACAAAACCACATGCACAAAGAGGTGCATGAAACTGGAGTTCATTTACAATGGTTAGACACCCTGGGGTGGCCCTACTCTCTATCTGTGTGTGTGCCTGTTTGCAAATAAATAAACAGACAAATAGTGAACAAATACATTTTAAATGAAAAAAGCACGCATCTTATGCAAGCTCATAGCAGGGGGATATCTTTCAGGAGTGGATTGGAGGGTAGGGCGTAGGTGGGGATGCACAAGTTCACAGATCTGGTGCTCCTCATAAAGCAGTGTCTCTACTCACTGCACCGGGAGGATCCATCATAGAGGAGGCTCACAGTTCTGGATCATTCTGGCACTGGATCCATCCACAGAGGAGGTGCCAGGGCTCTTGGTCTTCTGAACACTGGATCTGTCCATGGAGGAGGCACAGAAGTTCTGGGTCTTCCCTGCCCTGGATTCATCCATGGAGACAGCTCAGCTGCGACAGGTTGTTCCAGTGTGTATCTTTCCATAGTGGAGTCACACTGGCTCAGGGTCTTTCCAGGTTGTAGAGACTGAAGCACCAGCCATGCAGGACTGGCACTCATGGACTGAGACATGAGCAGTATTGCCATCATCTCTCTCTTTCTCTCTTTCATTCTGAAATAAACAAAAATTTTAAAATATCAAAGAATAAAATGTATCTGATTTGAAATTCTAAGTCTCAATAAACACATTTTTGTTTTCCCAATCATTTTAGCATGCTGAAATTCTATCCAAACAGAAAACTAAAACTTTATTTGTAATATGGCCATACCAAACTTGTAGTTAAAAAATTAAATTTACTTATTGCATTTATTTATTTGAAAGACAAAGGCAGATAGAGACAATGGGTATACTTAGCAGAATCCTATCAGGGGGGTGTGGAGTGGAGGCTCCCTCTAGCAAGAGTCTCATCTTTGAACCTTATACTTTAGGGACCTTCAAATGAAGTGCTACTGGACTTTTTGTATCTTTTTGCCCAAATTAATTAATTTACAAACAGAGAGTGGTGAAATAAAAATGAGAGAATGATGCTGAGAGAGGGAATTGATGTGCCAGGACAAGCTGCTACTGCAAACAAATTTCAGATGCATAAGAAACTTTTTTCATCAGTCTTTTCCTGGGGATGGGAGAATCAAACCCAGACTGTTAGCCTTAATAATCAAGTGCCTTTAACTACTGAGCCATCACTTCATCTCCTGGTGATTGAATCTTCATGCAAATTTTCAGCTAAACTAGAGTCCACCTGGCTGTTAGTTTGGGTGCCACAGTAACTCTTGATCTATTAAACTGAAAAGACTCTTTCCTCTAAAATGACACTTGTCATTTACTCCTTTGCCAAATTTCTTAGGTGTGGGTTCCTGGATCCTCCAGGGCCAGCAGCACTTTCCCTGAAGGTGTCCAGGCAACCATGATGAGTGTGAAAAACAATCACTTTTTGGAAACAGTCTCTGTGAACAGCTCAGTTTAATCAATAGGGAAATGGGTTTATAAGCAACCGAAGGTCCTAAGGATGTACAAGGTTGCTTGCTGATGCCTAATCACCGTATGGGACCATATATTCTAGCACTTAAGCAATGGTAGGATACATGGGGATGGGCTGTGCAGAGGTTTCTGGATGATACCATATAAGGAGTTTCCTAGGCAACTGGCCAAAGGTCACAGGGCAAAGCCTAAGTTCAGGTGTCCCAGGCTTGGACAGGGAGTGGCCTCCTGTAGCCTGGGGGTCCTCAGCCTTGTCTGGAAGCTCAGGCCCAGCTACTAAAGGCACCAGCCTGTGCCTGGCAATGGCCAAGAACTACCCCTTTGTTTTTATAATGGGGCAGGGTCATCCTGAGTGAGTTCTTCATAATTTACTATAGGTCCAGATAGAGCTAGGTGATGCATGAGGACCTGATTAGTAACAACCTTAGCTATAGAGAAGAGGGATGAAAATCTCTCTTGGTTGACACAGATGGAGTTTGTAGACCATTTTTGTGACTGATAGAGATATACCTGTTAAACAAGCAAGACTGGAGAACAAAAAGTGGGAGAGGAAATATTTATGCAAGGGTTGGTTACCCCTTCCCACCATATGAGAGCAGGCATCTTGAAACAAGTAGTCCTGTTTATGGAAATATTGAACAGGCATTCAGTTCTGGTTGGCTAAGAGCTGGACAGGCAGAGAGGCATAACTTGACTAGAATAAATGAGGGCAAGGCCTGTCCTTTGCAGAGCCAGCACATAGGGAAAAACAGTTCTTTGGAACTGGGCAAGAGATAAAGAAAAACCTTTTACTTGATTTTACCTTCAAAGGTCTAGTCACCCTAACTGTACCCCTCTTTATTTCACCATCTCATAAGAAGACACTCCAACTACTGTAAGGGGACAAGGAACGAAGATGTCCGATTACAACTTCCTGATGACTGGGGCATGAAGTTGTAGCAGCTAGAGAGTGTCTCCCAGACAGAGGAAGTATTTTAACAGACCCCAGAAGTGTACTGATGCAGTGTAGGAAGAATTAGAACTACTAGAGATGGGGAAAAAAATGACTTAAGGTCTTGTTTGTTTCCCCTCTTGGAAAGCTCTTGTTTTATTACTTAATAGGACATTCATATACCTATGTTTTTTGGGGTTTTTTTTGGTTATCCATTTCTCTCTGAGTGTTTAAGACCAAGCCGATAGCCAAAATATAATTAAGGATTGAGTTTGGAGGTCACTAATGGCTCTCTGTGGTAGGTTGAATAGAATATGTGGCCCCCAATATATTCAGTTGTTTGTATGTAGTTTGCATCTGCTGGCTACCTGGCTGGAAGCAATGTCACTGGGGGGATCTTAAGTTGTGGTGGTTGGTTTCCAATTTCAATCTAAAGATATGCAAAGTGTGGCTAGCTGGAGTTCCTGCTTCCAAAAGACTCCTGACTCAGTGTGGTTTTTCTCTGGTGGCTAGGAGAGGTTTCTGAGTCATCATACGTTCATCTTTCTCCTTAACCCCTTGGGAGGAACCAGCAGACCTGGACCTTCCACAGCACTACCTGCTGGGGAGGAGCCCAGCATCTGGCACCTAACGTGTGGCTCTTGGAGTCTCAATATAATAAAGGCTATTTATGACAAGCCTACATCCAACATATTACTAAATGGTGAAAAACACTTTTACTGAATATACTACTGGAAGTCAAGTCTTAGCCATAGTAATAAGGCAAGAGATGCACATAAAAGGGATACAAATTGGAAAGGAACAGATCAAGTTATCATTATCTCCAGATGACATGATTCTATATACAAAGGACCCTAAAGACTGTGCCAGCAAACTGTCAGAGCTGATAAGCACCTACAGCCATGCAGCAGGATAAAAATACACAGAAATCAGTAGCCTTCATATATGCTAACAACAAACACATAGAGTACAAAATCAGAGAATCACTCCCATTCACAATTGCATCAAAGAAAATAAAGTACCTTGCAATAAACCTAACCAAGGAAGTAAAGGATCGCTACAATGAAAACTATAAAACACTCAAGCGAGAAATTGCAGAAGACACTAGGAAATGGAAAAACATCCCTTGTTGCTGGATTGGAAGAATCAATATTGTGAAAATGGCAATCTTACCAAAAGCAATCTACACATTTAATGCAATATCCATCAAAATTCCAATGACATTCTTCATGGAAATAGAAAAAACAATCCAAAAATTAATGTGGAATCACAAAAAACCTCGAATATCTAAAATAATACTGAGCAACAAAAATAAGGCAGGAGGTATCACCATACCTGATTTTAACCTATACTAACAGAGCCGTAGTAACAAAAACAGCATGGTACTGGCATAAAAGTAGATATGTAGATCAATGGAACAGAATAGACGACCCACATATAAGTCCCAGTAGCTATAGCTACCTGATATTTGATAAATATGCCAATAATACTCATTGGAGAAAAGACAGCCTCTGCAGCAAATGGTGCTGGGAAAACTGGATATGTTTCTGTAGGAGGATGAAAATAGAATCTTCCCTCTCTCCATGTACAAGAATTAAGTTCAAATGGATTAAAGACCTTAACATCAGACCTGAAACTGAAACTTCTAGAGGAAACAGAAGGGGAAATCCTTCACCATACTGGTCTTGGCAAAGACTTTCGGAATATAACCCCAATTGTTCAGGCAATAAAACCACAGATTAACCATTGGAACCTCATGAAGTTACAAAGATTTTGTACTGCAAAGTACACTGTGAATAAAGTAAAGAGGCAATCTACAGAATGGGAAAACAAACTTTGCCAGCTATATATCTGATAGAGGATTTATATCTAGTATATACAAAGAAATCAAAAAGTTAAATAATAAGAAATCAAACAAGGCAATCAAAAAATGGGCAATGGAACTACATAGAGAGTTCTCAAAAGAAGAAATACGGATGACATATAAGCATCTAAAAAAATGTTCTACATCCCTAGTCATCAGGGAAATGCAGATTAAAACTACACTGAGATTACATCTCACTCCTGTCAGATTGGCTACCATCATGAAAACAAATGATCACAAATGCTTGCAGGAATGTGGAAAAAGAGGAGCCCTTCTACATTGTTGGTGGGAATGCAATCTGGTCCAGCCATTGTGAAAATCAGTGTGAAGGTTCTTAAGACAGCTAAAAGTTGATCTACCAAATGACCCAGCTATAACACTCCTAGGCATATATCCTAAGGACTCATTCCATTTCCTTAGAAGTACATGCTCAACCATGTTTAGCGCTGCTCAATTCATAATAGCTGGGAAATGGACCAGCCCAGATGTCCCTCAACTGATAGTGGATAATGAAGATGTGGCACATTTATACAATGGAGTTCTACTCAGCGGTAAAGAAAAATGAAGCTGTGAAATTTGCAGGAAAATGGATGGATCTGGAAAGGATTATACTAACCCAGGCCCAGAAAGCCAAGTGCTGCATGTTCTCCCTCATATGTGGATCCTAGCTGCAGATGATTGGGCTTCTGTGTGAGAAGGAAAAAACTCAGGAGCACAGGGCAGTATGTTAAAAAGGAGATATAAAGGGAAGAGAAAGGAAGGGAAGAGGGTACTTAATAGGTTGGTATGTTATATATGTAAGTAGAAGAATAGATTAACGGGGGTGAAAAGGCCCAGAGTGAGGTCAGGGGAAGAGTCGGAGTAAAGGAAAGGTGGAGGGAGTGCTAATCAAAATCTAAGAGGATGCAAACAAATCATATGAAATCCTCTGGTCTTGGACAATGGAACACTCAGGAGCCATAGATCATTGTTAGAAAATTTTCAGTGCCAGGGATGGGATACCTCTAGTGAGTTGTTGGCCAGGGAGGTCTCAGATGCCCCCAAAACATTATAGGCCATTGCCAAGGCCCTTGGTTTCCCACCAGGAATCATTGGTAAGTCCCTATTGCTGAAGACTCTACATTCTTGGGCTGCCAGGCCACTGAGAAATCCTGCTGGAACTGAGCTGTTAACCTCCTCCATGTAGACCAGCTGATAGAAAGCTGGAAGAAGCCATTCTACATGTAGTTCAATGAGAGAAAGAGATACCACCAGTGAAGACACTCAAAAGTGGACACTGAAAGCCTTATATAATTGGCCAGCCAGGCCAAATGAGCCAACAGGTGTAATAGTGGCATGTCTGTCATGGTGGAAACCAACTGCCCTCCAATTGGACTGGAGGCCCGCTCCATGTGTGTGTGGGCGGGGAATGTATCCCTGATACTGAAAACTTAAAACAGGGGTAGTCATGAGCCCTAGGGGTGTAACATCTGCTGATGTCTGGAGAAATGTATATACTGTGCTTATCTAATTGCCCAGTAAGTGCTTCTCTTAATATTTATACCCTTATATTAATGCTACTCTCACTTTGGGTAGAGAATCTTCTCTTTTCAGATGGCAGTGACCTTGGGATGACTCAGAAGGTATCATAGTGCTGTAAAGAAGTGACTGCAGTAATGAGTAACATCTTGATCACACCTTCCAAGCCTCAGGATCTAATGTGGAAGAGGTGGCGGAAAGACTATAAGAGCCAAAGGAAGGGTAGGACTCCTTACAACGTGTTCCCTCCAGACACAAAATGGCCTGGATATCCATGACCTCACTGTGCCTGACACTACCTACACAAGACCAACATAAAAGGAGGAAAAGATCATAACATTAAAATAGAAGATAGACTGATTGAGATGGGGAGGGGATATGATGGAGAATGGAACTTCAAAGGGGAAAGTCTGGGGGAGAGGGAGGGTATTACCATGGGATATTTATTACAATCATGGAAAATGTTAATAAAAATAGAGAAAAAAATAAAGAAAAGAAAGTAGACCCATCTTATACTTTAACTGTCTAATACCTATAAATGCAGACAGAACCTGTTATCAGTTCTGAAGACAATACCAATTAATTTACAAACAAATGAAGAAATTTAACCTAGAAAGTGTCAGCAAAGGACAAATAAGATAGTGTAAAGTCTTAGCACCTGTGCTTGAAAACATCTTTGATTGGTTCAGATACCTGTGTGGGTACCAATTACGCAGAGACCATTGGAAACAGAACCACAAAGCATGGATTTTTTTTTTTTTTTTCAGATGAGGAACACTGTTTGAGCATGAGGCTTTACCCTAAAGCAGGGAATATGTCTTAAGAGTTAATTTTGTTATAAGCACTGGACTTAAGACGCCAGAAATGAGACAGTTACTTTACATATAATAAAGTGGAATCTGGTCTTAGTTGAGCCAAAACAGCTAGCTAAATTCTAATAGTAGCCTTGACAAATCTGTTTTGAAAGAAAAAAAAAATCATTTGACAATCAATGATTTTCCTTAATATTGATAGCTATTGATTTTACGTACAATAGGATTTTTTCCTACTATTTTAAATATATTTTATGTAGTTGAGAAAGTGCCGGAGCTCACCGGCAGAGTTGAACAGTACCCAAGGGGGGAGTAAGGATTAAGAAAAAAAGACGAGAAACAAAAGATGAACTCGGGAGGGCTGTCCGTGAATACTGAAACCCCAACTTTATTTAGTTCTTCTATTTTATACTTCGTCTCAGAGCAACAGAATGTAAGCAGAAAAATGCTAATATTTACACAGGAACTCTTGACAAAGCCACATCCTTCTACATTAGTGAAAGAACAGTACAATCTTAGCCTCCAACTGAAAATGTTACTTCTTTCCCAATTCCCAGAACCTCAGCTGATATCTAATCTCATGCTTGGCAAAACATTCTGTTTCTTTCTGGCCCACCATATAAGGTACACTGATCATAAACAGATGTCCAGGCAAATGGCTCCCGGCAAGAAAGAGAAAGAGACACAATGGGTGCCCTGGGGACCACAGCTCAGGCAAGTGAACTCCAGACTTTTTTTTTTAATTAAATTTTTATTAACATTTTCCATGATTATAAAATATATCCCATGGTAATTCCCTCCCTCCCCAGAACTCCAGACTTTTGTGCCACCTTGTGCATCTGGCTTATGTGGGTCCTGGAGAATAGAAGCAGGATCCTTTGGCTTTGCAGGCAAATACCTTAACCACTAAGCCATCTCTCCAACCAACCATAGAAAATTTTATTAACATAAAACAATTTTATATTTACCCATGATTTAAATTTGGTAAAGCTTAAGCAAGGTATCCCAACATATTTTTGCCTGAAAATTAGTTTTTTGTTTCTTTTTTTTTTTTAACATTATTTATTTATTTATTTGAGAGGGACAGACACAGAGAGAAAGACAGATAGAGGGAGAGAGACAGAATGGGCGCGCCAGGGCTTCCAGCCTCTACAAACAAACTCCAGACGCGTGCGCCCCCTTGTGCATCTGGCTAACGTGGGACTTGGGGAACCGAGCCTCAAACCGGGGTCCTTAGGCTTCACAGGCAAGCGCTTAACCGCTAAGCCATCTCTCCAGCCCCAGTTTTTTGTTTCTTAAAAGTTTGTAACCAGTTGAAAAATCTTTAACTTTAGGCATGGTGTTTAGGTGTAGCCTGAAAATTCTTTTCTACACATGCATATTTTTATCCACATACTTTAACATTTTCTTGTAAGTACCACTACCACTCAAAAAGCATTTTTATCAAGCATTCTATCTCCAACATTGAACATTTTCTTCCCAGTTCCTTCAATAAACTCATCTCACCCCATAATTAACCATCTTTCTTATAAGACTATTAAGAGAAACTATACCAAACAGATTAATCCCATTACTGACAAACAAGTAGTCTAGATTAAAGAAAATTTTATGTCACTAATACCTCTAAAACACTTGGAAATGATTTTATTATGAGTAACTAAGGCAAATTTTGTTTGTCTTGAGGCAGGCTGGCCTAAAACTCAGGTCATTAAGTAACAGGACATTGCAATCTTTTTAAAAAAAAAAACAAACACCTGGGAAATTATGACTCACCAACTCAGAGAGAATTCTGTTGTCTTTAATAATCCTCTATGTCAGTTGAAGTTGACCTAGAACATAAACTCAGTAATTATATTTATGTTATCATGTGACAAAGTATGGCATTGTTTACATAAAACTGCAGTTTACCATGGGCTTTATTAAAACTTGTCCTTTTATTTCTTCTTGCTGCTTCAAGGTGCTGGTGCTTTAGGCAATGGCAGGGCAGGATTTAAGCTCTCATGACTCACCACCTTTGGATCAGCCCCACCCTGCTCCCAGGCACTCCCCCAGGGTCTGGTCTGGTATACATGGATATAATGGCCAAGATGACTGCTGGTCCACTGGCTTGAGTATGGCCAAAGGGCAAAAAAGGGAGGGGCTCCTGAGAATGCTGGGGGCCACTGGGAAAAGATACAGACACATGGCGCCTGCACAGGCTGAGGCACCATTTTCTTGGTATGGGTGAGCCCGACACCTGACCCGAGACACTTTGGAGTGCTTGCAAAGATGGCTTGCAGTTTTGCCACTGCCCTAGCAGAGAAATATGAAAGTGGATGAAAAGGGAAGGGAAATTTCCTTCCCAAACTTTGCACTTCCTAGCCAGATAAGCTATGCAGGTCCACATGGATCCCCGGAAATCATCCAGGGGGTGACTTGGAGGACTTCTTCCCAACAGGAACTGGCCTCCCTCTGGGAGAGCTTAATTCCCCTAATATTCAGGAGATCCCTTAATCTATGAATCTGTGATTTCTTTTGGTGGGAGACAATATTATTCATGATAGAAAAGAGTAGAAATGCCAAGACCAGAGGGCAATGTTCCCAAGGGCTGAATAGCACTGTGGGGGATTCCCCAATAGTCAGGACATAAGCCTATCCACAAGTGTAAGAGAATGGCGCTTGCCCCTTGAGAGGTCGATGTGTTACCAGCTTTTTGTGTTGGAGAGAAGTAGACAGAAGTTCTTTGCCAACACCCAATGGGCTGTCAGGGTCTAGGCAGAGGATGGCTGACCTTCAGTCAATACTGAAGAGTTAGTTACCTTGGCCAAGAGACATCAGTTGCCAGTTCGCCATGTCTCATGATGGATGCCAAAAGAAAATAAAGAAGGAAAGAGAGAAACCTGCCAGCCCTCAAAAACATGGAGGCAAGGCCACATGGACCAATATCTCCCAGTCCCTCTGGGAGAGCACTCACCTATCTAGTCCTGTCTCCCTGTTCTAGCACCAGCTCTGGGTTGCTGGTTCCTCCAGGACCAGCTGTGTTTCTCCCAAAGGCATCCAAGTAACTGTAGTGAGTATGCAAAAGAATCACTTTCGAGAGACAGTCTCTGTGAACAGCTCGATTTAATCAATAGGGAAATGGGTTTATAAACAATTGAGGGTTCTAAGGGGTTTGGATGTACAAGGGTGCATGCTGATTCCTAATCAGCATATGGGGACCACATAAGCAACGGTAAAGGGAAGGTGTAGAGTACAGGGCGATGGGCTGTGCAAAGGGTGCTGGCTGATATCATATAAGGAGTTTCCTAGGCAACTGACCAAAGCCTAAGTTCAATTGTGCTGGGCTTGGAGAGGGAGTGGCTTCCTGTGGCCTGGGGGTACTTAGTCTTGCCTGGCAGTTCAGGCCCATCTACAGAAGGCTCCAGCCTGTGCCTAGCAGTGACTGACACCTAGGTAAATACGTAATTTATGGTATGACATAGAAAACTTTTTTCTTTCTTTTTTTGCTTTTTTTTTTTTTTTTTTTTTTTTGAGGTAGAGTCTCACTCTAGCTCAGGCTGACCTGGAATTCACTATGCAGTCTCAGGGTGGCCTTGAATTCATAGCAATCCTCCTACACCTGCCTCCCAAGTACTGAGATTAAAGGTGTGCACTATCATGCCTGCCCAAGAAAACATTTTTTTTTTTTTTAAATTTTAGAGGCAGTGCAAAAGAGAGATGAGGGGTGGGAAGAGAATTGGTGCAGCAGGACCTCATCCACTGCAATTGAACTCCAGACACTTGTGCCTCCTAGTGGGCATGTGTGACCTTATGCTTGCCTTACCTTTGTGTGCCTGGCTTATGTAGGATCTGGAAAGTCAAACATGAGTCCTTAGGATTAACAGGTGAACACCTTAACCACTAAGACATCTCCAACCAAGCCATCTTTAATATTCATGTAACACTTTACTAAATAACTCTGAGGCATATTATTTTAGTTGCCAATGGCAGAGCCCTGGCAAACTGTAGCATAATTCAACAAATATGAAGTGAAAGGGTTGAAAAATGGCTTAGTGGTTAAGATGCTTGCTGTGAAGCTTAAGGACTCAGGTTTAATCCCCAGTACCCACATAAGGCAGATACACAAGGTGGCACATGCATCTGGAGTTCATTTGTAGTGGCTAGAGGCCCTGGCGTGCATATTCTATCTCTCTCTAATAATTAAGTAAAATGAAAAAAATGAAAGTAATTTTTCTTGGCTTCTAAGAGACAAGGATTCTCACTCCAATATTTGTGTAATCCCTACCTGAGAATGAATGGTTCTGGACAGGCTGCTAAGAGACTGAAAGAGAAATTTCCAGTGAATATAGTGGAACAGGAACTACAGCAAAGAAGCTTTGAGAAAAAGAATGTAAGTTAACAAACATACTATACATTCTTCTACCAAAAATTTAAGAGTGGGTAAAGAATTATTAACTGAGGAGAAACTGTAGCAAAGAAATATAAGGGAGTTAGAAGCTTCTAGCATTCACTCAACTAGTATCGACCATGGTGGCATTAAAGTGCTTCTACTCAGCCAGCAAGTGGAGAAGGACAAGGGAGATAACAGAAAATGGCAAGGAGATCCAAGTCCCATCAATACAATAAGAAAAAAAAAATAGCCTACTATGTACCAGGAGACATGTTACTTCTACCACATTTTCCAGGTCTCAGGACACATTGCAGAACAAGTGGAGACATGAGTACTGCTCTCATTACTAGCCTGACAACCAGCTCCAAAAAGATAGTGTCAGATACTATGTTGACTCAAAATTCATCCAGGCAAAATTCCAGAGGGTACAAAGAACTCAACACTAAAATACACTACTAAGACACCCACCAAAGTTCAGAGAACATTGTGGCAGAAGGGGCAGAAATATTATAAAAGGAACGTTGTGCACAGGAATGTCCTGAGGCATGCCCCCCCGACCCCCACCCCAGAGACTGAGGCCTACTGAAACAAACTGACTACCAATAATACTACTGAGGAGGGTTTTCAGTGGCTTGTGGATGGCAGAAGAGATTTAACAGTATAACATTTTAAAAGATAAAATCAATTTTAAAATAAAATACTCTACATCAACTGTAAGTAGAAATAGTCCTAATATACTTAATCCCCCCAGATTCATCCCCCGGATGAGTTCCCACTTCAGAGATCTATCCATGTTAATGGGTGTTTCCTAGTTTTTAACAATGGTCTCCATTTCAGCAAAAAAGAGACATCAGAGGGGAGAAACATTAACTGTTTTCTACCTTGTTTTAAATCTGTTTGGTTTCATTACTCTTAATAAAACTCTAGGGATGAAGTAATACTATATCACCTTCTAAGTACGCATTACCATGTCAATTACAGATTTTCAGACTCATGTACCGTGTTGTTTTTGATGCTCTTCTCTTTTACTAAGTAACAGAAAACTATTGGAAATGATATTCTGGATGTTTTGAAACATTTAATTCATAGTCATTTTGCACTCTACATTGCATAACCATGGAAGTAGTTGATAAATATTTTGATTCTATTGGAGGAATACTTCATTTAGAGCTGTGATCATTGTTTTTATTGAATTAAGCAAAGATGTTCTTTAAACTTTAAATGAGTAGTATCATTTTATATTGATCTGAAACTGTAAAATTTCTACATTTATAACTTTTAAAAAATTATTTTTATGTACAGTTGTGTGTTTGGGGTGTACTACAGAGCAAGTTTTGAAATCAAAGGGTGATTTCAAGGTGCTTGCATTCTGTCTTCTCGGAGACAGTGTCTCTATCACACCATGTAGCGTTCAGGGACCACTGCAGAGAAAGGAATTGGAAGAGAAGAGCTTAAGCATGGGAAGGAGTGCTGTGGAGTGCTGTATTCCATACAAATTGTGGGAATTGCATTCATGTTATCCTAGAGGTTGGCACTATCTACACAAGATTTGTATAATATGATGGAAAATTATTACAACAAAATAGATGGGGGGGGGCTGGAGAAATGGGTTAGCAGTTAAGGTACTTGCCTGTGAAGCATAAGGACCCAGGTTCAATTCTCCAGATCCCACATAAGCCAGGTGCACATGGTGGCACATGAATCTTTAGTTTGTTTTCAGTGGCTTGAGGCCCTGGTGTGCCCATTCTCACTATCTCTCTTCCTCCCACCCATCTCTGTCTCTAATAAATAAAAAAATTATAGAAGAAGGGGGGGCAGGCATGGTGGCACATGCCTTTAATCCCAGCATTTAGGAGGCAGAGGTAGAAGGATCGCCATGAGTTCAAGGCCACACTATGAATACATAGTGAATTCCAGGTCAGCCTGGGCTGGAGTGACACCCTACTTTGAAAAAAGAAAAAAAAAATAGAAGAAGGGTTACTTGGAAGGAAAAAGTGTTTAAGTGGAGAGTGTATGGAAGGGGAGAAAAAAGGATTTTGAAAGAAGATTATTTCCTGGGTATATTGTTTATATGTATAAAAACTGTGAATGAAAAGGTTAATTAAAAAGAGTTATTGTCACAGCCTGTTGTCAGCTTATGGGTATTTTTTCTGTTTTGCTTTCTCTCATAGATTAATATTTACCTGTAATTGTTAGCTTTTGAGAATTAGGAGTTATATCTGAGAAAAGAAAATTAGTAATTTTACAGTTCAGTGATTGTTGTAATGAGTACATTGAAATTGTTAAGTAGCTTGGAAAATTAAGAAGTGTCTCAACCAATAGTATCTCATAAAATTCAAAAGTTTTTGCACAAACATACTGTAAGTAGAGCAAACAGATTGCCCACAGAATGGAAGAAAATTAGCCAGGTGTGGTGGCGCATGCCTTTAATCCCAGAACTTGGGAGGCAGAGGTAGGAGGATCACTGTGAGTTCAAGGCCACCCTGAGACTCCATAGTGAACTCCAGGTCAGCCTGGGCTAGAGTGAGAACCTACCTCAAAAAAAAAAAAAAAAAAAAAAAAAAAGAATGGAAGAAAATTTTTGCCAGGGATAACACTGACAGAGGCCTAATATCTAGAATCTATACAGAACTCAAAATACCAAACAATAAAACAATCAAACAACCCATTCAAAAAAATGGGGTAGAAAACTCAATAAGGAATAGCAAGAGGAAGAAATATAAATAACACACATTTAACATCTCTAACTGTGATGGTTTGATTCAGCTGTCCCTCATAAACTTTGGTTTTCTGAATACTAGGTCCCCATCTGATAGCAATTTGAGAATCAAAACATCCTAGAGCTGGGCAAGGTGATGCATATCTTTAATGTCAGCACTTGGGAGGCAGAGGGAGGAGGATCAGTATGAGGTCAAGGCCACCCTGAGACTACATCATGAATTCCAGGTCAGCCTGAGCTGGAGTGAGACCCTGCTTTGAACATCAATCAAACAAAAAAGAAACGTACAAACAAACAATAAACAACAACAACAAAATCCCTAAACCTTCTGGAGGCAGTGAATTGTTGGGGAGTGGTTATGGGTGTTATAGACAGGTCCTCTTTCCAGTGTTTGGCACACTCTCCTGTTGCTGTTGTCTATCTGATGTTTCTCAGGACAAGGTGTCCACCCTCTGCTCATGCTGTTGTTTTGCCCAGCCATCATTGAGTCTACAAGCCAAAATAAATCCCCTTTTCCCCCACAAGCTATTTCTGGTCAGGTACTTTCTGACACCAATGCATACCTGACTGCAATAGGAAAGTTGGTACCAGAAGTAGGGTCACTGCTGCTAGAAACCTGATGCTGTGGCTTTGGCCTTTTGGAACTGTTTTGAAGGAGAAGTGTGGACATATTTGAAATCTTAGCCTAAGAGACACCTTGCATTGCTATAAATACAGTTTAATGGATTATTCTGGTCAGAGGTGAAAGACTGAATCCATTAAGAAGTATGGGCTATGAGGTTTGGCTTTTAAAGGCAAGAAATAGCTTTGCCTGAACTGGGCTAGAGGTCATTTGCATGAGTGGTTTGCTATTATGCCTGTGTCCTGAGAACGTATGCAGTGTTTCTTTGGATAGAAATAAACTTCTGTGAGCAGAAGGATATGGCACAGAAAAAAATGAAATCTTTGGGCCAAAACTACTACTTGTATAGCTGCAATTATTTGAGAGTTTACAATCATTGAGAATTGGACTAGCTCATCTGTACTGGGACAAGAGGAAAAATGCAGACTCTTTTGAAAGGGTCTGAATGCTGAGAGACTGTCCCATTTTTCAAAGTCAGCTTTATTACCCCCCGGATTAACAAACTGGTAGCCCACTTGTTATTATGGAGCATAATAAATGCAGGAAAGACAGGGTCATTGAATTTCCAAAACAGTTTTGTATTTTGGAAATGGTCATGGGAAAGAGTGGAGCAGGCTTGCTGGATTGCCTGCATGTAGGCCTAATGGAACCATGGGAATGCACCATTGGTTGCAGTGGCAATCCAATGGATACTCAAGGACTATGAGATGCTCCCAAGGAGCCAGCACAGATGAAGTTTTCTGGGATTATGAGTAGATTAGCTAAAGGGGCTGAATTGGAACCCCAGTCTTGTCATTGCTTAGAATTATTGGACTTGGAGATCTGTCAATGACTAGAGTTGTGGGAGTTGGAGGAACAGAGTTTCATGTTTGCCCTGTTTAAATCTTATAATGGGTGGATATTTCTTTGCTTCTCCCAAAGCTATCTTTTAAAGAATGAATGTTTATTCTGTGCTTTTTTATTTTTTATTTTTATTTTTATTTTTGGTATTATGGATTAGTTAAAACACCTTGGACTATGAGATGTTTGAACATCATTGGGGCTGATAAAAATTATGGGGGCTTTTAAAGTTTGATTGAATGTATGGCATTTTACATAATGATAGTTTATGGGGCCCAGGAACAGAATGTGGTGGTTTGATTCACATGCCCCCATAAACTTAGGTGTTTTGAATGCTAGATCCTCAGCTGATGGCAATTTGGGAATTCAACAAGTGTACT
The DNA here is from genome assembly GCF_020740685.1 of Jaculus jaculus. Classification (NCBI taxonomy): domain Eukaryota; kingdom Metazoa; phylum Chordata; class Mammalia; order Rodentia; family Dipodidae; genus Jaculus; species Jaculus jaculus. Next base: position 2,148,316 of record NW_025423491.1, read on the forward strand.
GTTCGAGGTGGGCTTATGAGTGTCATAGCCAGCTTCCTCTTGCCAGTATTCTGCACATATTCCTGTTGCTGTTGCCCATCTCATGTTGCCTAGGTGATGTCCACCTTCTGCTCATGCCTTCATTTCCCCCTTAAGCCTGTATGCCAAAATAAACTTTCTGTCCCCCACAAGCTGCTCTTGCTTGGGTGTTTTCTGATGGCAATGAGAACCTGACTGCAACACTAACCATCATGGAAATGCAAATTAAAACAACTATGAGATTCCACCTTACTCCAGTTAGGAAGGCAATCATTAAAATTTCAAACAAAAGGGGCTGGAGAGATGGCTTAGTAGTGAAGGCATTTACCTGCAAAGCCAAAGGAGCCTGGTTCAACTCTCCACGCCCCACAGAAGCCAGATGCACATGGGGGTGCATGCATCTGGAGTTCGTTTGCAGTGGCTGGAGGCCCTGGCACACCCATTTTTTCTTTCTCTCTCTGCTTCCTCTCTCTCACATAAATAAATAAAATATATTTAAAAAATTCAAACAAATGTTGGCAAGGATGTGGGGAAAGAGGCATCCTCATTTACCGCTGGCGAGAATGCAAACTTGTACAACCAATGCAGAAATCAACATGATGTTTCCTGTAAAATAAGAATATAGAACTATCAACAGACCAAGTTATTCCCCTACTGGGTATATATCCTAAACACACTATGCTTCACTACACAGACATTTTCTCAACCATGTTTATAACTGCTCAATTCATCATAGTTAGAAACTGAAACCAAACCAAGTGCCTATCACTGGATGAATATAAAACAAAGTTTTGGAACATATATACAATGGAATTCTACTCAGCAGGAAGAAGAAAAATGACACAATGAAATTTGTTGGAAAATGGGTGGGCATAGAACAGATCATACTCAACATACCATCACAGAAAGACAAATGCCACATGTCCACATGTTCACACTCATCTGTGGTTACTAACCTGGATCAGCCTGAGTTGCCTGGCATTCTGAGTAGGCAAACTGAGGCACAGCAAAAGGGATAGAAGGGCTAGGGGGAGAGGAAAGGGAGGGTGAGGAGAAATCAACACAAAAATAAAGCGAAAAGAAATCAGCATCATAGAAACCTTTCTCCTTGAAGGCACACTAAAGGATAAAACAGTAAGCAGAAATATAGGGGGCCCTGGAGAAGGTGGGATGAATCCTAATCTTTATAAAAAAAAAAAAAAATGGCTCTGCCCTTTAATACCTAGTACCAGATGCCCACATTAAGCTGTTGGTTCAAGAAACATAGGAGGTCCCCAAGTCAAGACAGGCTTCTGTCAAAGCACTTGATTATCAACTTGAGATAAAAGGTAAGACCTTACTGCTGAAGACACTATATACTACCAACACAGATCACAGAGAAACATGGCTGGAATACTGCAGAGAGCCAGTTCACAGAGAGTTAGCACATCTAGTTCTGGAAAGCACTACCTGAGCTACTGGGGGAAAGTGGCCAACAACGGTATGAGCAAGCATGGGTCTAAGCTACACAGAAGTAATGATCCTGACAAGTTGTACGTACCAGTGCAATGGTGGCACACAGCCTTGGTAGGTAACCTATGGCTTCTGATTGGTTAAGATCTGCTCAGTGGAAGGGAACCTATATCTGGAACTGGGAAGCAGGTCTGAATCTTATAGAGACAATTATGATCTTCAATGTCAAGCTACTGCTAGACTTTGACTAAAACAGGGAATACATCCATTAAAATCTCCCAAACATGGTGGGGGTGGGAGTGCCTGTGGGTAGTTCAGTGGGTCTGAGTTAGCAGCAGCAGTTGGGGGAACAGAGGAAGGTATGAGGACCACAGATATGGTCAGCAGAGGCCACAGGTAGCAAAGTAAAGTACCTGATTAGACACAGAGGCTGTGGCTAATGGCTGAGGGGATCCAAGTGCCTAGTGGGCTACCTGAGAGGGTGGGGATGAGGAGATTCCCAACTGTTCCGCTCTGTGCCCTACCGCTGTAGGTCTGTTAAGACCTACTTGACCTGGAGCCCCACAGATCATGCCTTATAGTACACTGGGAGATGAAGCACAATTAGGAGGCTGCCACCTTGACCAGAAACCTGGAGGTTCTTTTTTGTGATTGCATTGGTCTGTGAGGTGAGTCAAAATGACCATATTGCTGAGAAGTCACAATTGAAATGTCCTATCACACCCTCCCAGGATCAGGGATTTGGGTAAGGGAAAATAGGGGTGGGTGGGATTAACACAGTTTATTGTCTATGTTTGGAAGCTGTCAATGAAAAGGTTATTTTTTTCCAAGGATTTAATAATTTATAAGTTGTGTCTCTGAAAAGTTGTTCTAGCTTAGTCACAATTTATAGATCATACAGTAAAAATTACTACTTTATACAGATATAAGAATATAACATCTTTAAGTTTAAGCTCACAACATTTTATCATTTTCTGCTTTGATGCACTTTGAGATTCCTCAGTGTCTACTGCCATTTCTATAGCAAAACTTAGTTGGCTAGCGATAAAAGAAATACTGTGTCCTTTCCATATCTACCTCACATAGTTGATTAAGAACAATGACTCCTCTACTGGTAAACACTGGGGAATGTCTTCATAGTCTCATTTTGATGAGTTATTTCCCCTGTAACAAGAATGTTTTCTAAACAAAAGTGAGAATAGGATTAATCAAAAGGTTTAAATATGCACATTTCGAACGCTGCTTAAAGGGCATAACTTCTCTTTTTAATCAAAGAACATTCATTGGAAGCTTCCCTTTCAAGGCACCATCTTAGGTCAGCCCAAGCTGACATAAAATTCAATCGATAGCTGGACTGACCTTGAACTACCAGCAACTCTTATCTCAGCCTCCTGAGAACTGGGAATAAAGTTTTTTGCCTCCACCAGTTGTTACATGCCATAGATTTTGATTCAATTCTCAGTCATACGTATGGATACCCACACACTGAGAAGGGTCTCTTATTCAATGACCAAATAGTTAAATACTCATCTCTTATATGTCACTATGCACTGGTGGCAACATCTTGACTAGCTAGTTGATTTTGGAGCTTGGATGTTCCACTGCTTGTACAAAATGTACATGGATTTTCTCCCACAGTAGCTCCCACTGTGCCTTTTATTACTATGGTAAAAGTCTCATAGTGAGATGACTTCAATTTCAGTTTCAACTTTATTTTTTCAGTTCCCTGGGACCACATCCTATACTGTATTCAGCAAAAGGGTCTAACCATTTAGTTCTGGTGGGTAACCAAGCACAGCGGCAATGGCCTACAATGTTTTGTATATGATGACCCTACTGGAACAACAATGTATTTTCCTACCAGTATGAAGAATCCAGGAGTAGATATTGGCAGGAAGATTATGGAAAATGGAAATACTATAAGGTGGAAAGTGACAAATGAGTGTGAGATAAAGAACATGTGCCAGGACTCCATGAGGTAATTTGCTTGGTGTGTATGAGGTAAAGAACCTGTGAACATTCTCCACAAGGGAATACATCTGGTGTGTATGATGCAAAGAACCTGAGCAAAGTTTCCTTAAGGGAATGTGTCTACTGTGTTTGAGGAACAGCCAGGGTACAAGTGAGTCTGAGAAGAGAGCAGATAGGCTGAAAAATGCATGGTGGGAGAGGACTGAAGGTTCAGACATAAAAGCCTTTGTAAGGACCAGAACTTATTATTATTGAACCTTGCTAATATTAGGATTGCTGTCATAAGGAGGTCTTTTATTTTAGTCATTGTACCTGTGGCTTAGAAATATACTCATTAAATCCAATTAAGAACAAACCTGTAGCCTGAGAGCATACCTAGTACTCTTTCTAGTCTGCAGTTTTTGGACTGGCCAGCCCACATCCTGTAATGAGTCCTACAAATCCCATTAAGAATATGTATTAATCCTCTCAGTACTGGTGTTCTAGAAAACAATGACCAGTATAAACTAGTGTAGATTTTTAGGACCCCCATGTATGAACTGATAACTTCTGCAAATGACTTCTTGTTTTCCTATTTGCATACTTCTACTGCATTTGTCTTATTTCTCTAGCTAAGGTTTTCCAGCAGTATAGATAATAAGGAGAGGAATTATAACGCTTGCCTTCCTAACTTTATTGAAAATGATTTTAATAACGTCCCCATTTGAAATAATGTCAGCTAATGGTTTGTTATATATAGTCTTCAGCATGTTAAAACAGCAAAATACACTCTTCTACTAAAAAGTGAGGTGCATAAGAAATTATCAATGGCAGCAGAGAAGTAGGAGAGATTCAGAGCTTCTACACAGCAGCATGCAGATGTGGCTCCAGCAGCAGTGGAACCAGGTCTGTGAGGCCACAGCCACAAGGATTGAGCTGAAGTACAGGAAGAACCAGGTGAGGGGATTCTTCACTCACACCAGCCCACTCACAAACTCAATAAATGTGAAGGGAATACAGCAAGGACCAATGGAGTGGCTAGTGAGGAAGAGGATCATGAGGACCAGCAGGAGAACTTCAGCCACAATCCAGATTCCCCATACCCACTGCCAGCCAGCACAAGTACCAGCAAACACCAGAGACCTTGGGAGGGGAGCTCACCTACACAGCATCTGGCACAGGCAATCAGAGCAGTGACCCAGCAACCCAGCCAGCCTACCTAAGCCCATAGTGCAGCAAAGAGGGACGTAAGCAGGAGTGCAACATAATTGATACCAAAACCATCCCAAAAGGTAACTGTGATTACATCATGACAGAACCCCTCAAATAAGCCAGGTATATAGGCTTGAATTGGATATGCTAATTGTACCTTCCATGACACGGTAAATTGTGTGTTAAACCTGAAGGATGGTTGGATTTGCCATTCTTAAATAAGCTATATTTTGGGCTTGTCATTTGTTGCTTCCTGATTTATAATGCCTTTGTAACCACTTGTGTTGTTCATTAAGGAAGGTTATCACTTGGTCACAAGCTGACTTGGAACACACAACAGACCAGAAATCTTAGCTTCCCAGTTGACAGGATTTAGGGTGCCAGGCAACATACATCCTTACAGACTGTGAGTTTGTAAGAGGATTTCATTGCCATAATATCTACTTTGGCATAAATACTCTGCCCCGTCTTTCATTGAATGTGTACATTGTTTAGTAAAATTTTAGATGCTGCCTTTATTTTGTCCCACTCAGCCTACTTGAATACTCTCACAGCCGGCAAACCAAATGCCTACTGTCACTTATGTGGTTACTACGACAGTCTTAAGAATCACACAAAACAACTTAAGCTCTACCATGAAGATATATAACATTAGGTTGCTTAACACATCTAATAATATTGCAAAAAATTAGAAAATCCAAACATAAATTAATCCAAGATACAAAAGTCACTACATTAAATACAAGAAATACAAAAAATTAGGACAACATAAATTCAACAAAAAGTATTAATACATCAGAAATGATCTGCAGTAAGAATGAGAGGAAATGTCTAAGAAAGATTTCAAAAGAATGATTATAAATATGCTCAAAGAAGTCAAAGAGAAAAAAAAAAGGAATGAAAGAGGAAATCAAAGGAATCAAAGAAGACACAGGAAACCAATTTAATGAAATAAAAAGGTCAATAGACACAAATAAGGAAATAAAAATAATAAAGAAAAAACAGACTTGCTAGCAATGTAGAACACAGCCAATGAAATAATAATAATAATAATAATAATAATAATAATAATAATAATAACAAAACTCTGTAGAAAATCTTACCAGTAGAATGGATGAGATGACAGAATATCTAAACTAGAAGACAAGGGGATTTCAAAAGATATTTGGGTCACTATGAAAAGATCAAACATAAGAGTTTATGGTATAGTAGAAGGAGAAGAATTTCACACCAAAGGCATAGTAGGAAATTTTCATCAAAATCATAGAAGAAAACTTCCCCCAAACTGGGAAAAAGGTGCCAATGCAGATACAGGAATCCTTAGAACACCAAACAGACAAAACCTGGAAACAACCTCTCCTCGCCATATAATTAAACTACCAAACATACAAATCAAAGAAAAAATATTGAAAGCAGTTAGAGAGAAAAATTCAAGTTACCTACAAAGGCAAGCCAATCAGGATCACAGCAGATAATTCAACACAAACTTTAAAAGCCAGAAGGGCCTGGAGTGGTGAGAATGATTTAGAGAAAGGCCAGAGAAAGATTTCAAAAGAATGATTAAAAATATGTTCAAAGAAATCAAGGAGGTAATCAAATAAATGAAAAAAGACCCCGATAACCAATTTAATGAAATAAGGAGGTCAATACAACCAATAAATAAGGGAAAAGAAAAAAGAAAAAAAAACAGGGCTTGAGGAATGGCTTAGCGATTAAGGCACTTGCCTGCAAAGCCAAAGGACCCAGGTTCGATTCCCTAGGACCCACCTTAGCGAGATGCACAAGGGGGCGCACGTGTCTGGAGTTCGTTTGCAGTGGCTGGAGGCCCTGGCATGACCATTCATTGTCTCTCTCTCCCCACCTCTTTCTCTGCTAAATAAATAAAATGAACAGTGAGAATTACTAGCAATGAAGAACACAGTCAATGACATAGAAAGCTCTGTAGAAAATCTTACCAGTAGAATGGATGAAGGAGAGGACGTAATATCTAAACTAGAAGATCGGGTGGCAGATCTAATACAGTCCAATAAAGATAAAGAAAAACTAACAGGAAAGTATGAATTTGAATTTCAAGATATTCAGGACACTATGAAAAGATCAAACAAGAACCTCCACACTGAAGACTTCAGGGTATAGTAGAAGGAGAAATATTTCACTCCAAAGGAATAGTAGGTGCTTTCAACAAAATCATAGCAGGAAACCTCCCCTAAATTGCAAAAGAGATGAAAATGCAGATACAGGAATGCTTTAAAACACCACCCAGACAAAACCTGGAAAGAACCTCTCCTTGCCATATTATAATTAAACTACAAAACATACAAAGCAAAGAATATATATTGAAAGCAGTTAGAGAGAAAAATCAAGTCACATACAAAGGCAAGCCCATCAGTATCAGATTACTCAACACACACATTAAAAGCCAAAGAGCTTGGAATTATGTATGCTATGTTCTGAAAGACAACAACGATCAATGAAGGTTACTTTATCCTGCAAAGGAACCCATTCAAATAGATCGAGAAATAGGGCCATTCCACAACAAAACAGGGTAAAGGAATAGTTGAAGACAAAACCAGCTCTACCTGTAAAAAGCAAACCATACTCAAATACTAGTTAACACAAGAGAGCAATGGTAAAAATGGAAGAACGACAAAAACATGGCAAAAATAAATGAACACCTTTCAAGAATATCTATTAATATCAGTGGCCTCAATGCCCCAAACAAAAGACATAGATTTGCATACTAGGTTAAAAGCACAATCCTTAATTTGTTGCCTTCAAGAAACTCACCTTTCTACAAAGGATGGACACTATCTATCTTAGGGTGAAAGGTTGGAAAACAGTGTTTCAAGCAAATGGGCGTAGAAAACAACTAGGGATTGGTATCCTAGTATCTGACAAGGTAGAATTCCGTCCAACATTAAGGAAGGTCACTTTATATTGATTAAAGGCACACTCCAGCTGGAGGACATTCCAATCCTAAACATATATGCACCACATGGGGCTTCCAACTTCACCGAACAAATGATATTAGAAGCAAGATCACATACACCACCAAACAAAGGTATAGTGGGTGAATTCAACACTAATCTATTCACAGGTCATCCCAGCCAAAAATAAACAGAGGCATCAGGATTAAATGAGGTCATAGAAGAAATGGACCTAACAGATATATATAGGACATACAGAATTCTTTACAACAACACATGGAACATTGTCTAAAATAGAGCATATATTAGGTCACAAAGCAAATCTTAGCAAATACAGGAAAATTGAAATAATTTCTTGTGTTCTTTCTGAACATAATGGGATCAAACTACAAATCCATAGCAAGAAAAGCTATAGAGTATACACAAAAGCAAGAAAAGCAAACAATACACTACTGAATGATGAATTAGTCAAATAAGAAATCAAGAAGGAAATAAAAAAATTCATAAAGTCAAACGATAACAAGAACACAACATACTAAAACCTTTGGGGCACAATGAAGTCAGTCCTAAGAGCGAAATTTATAACTTTAAGTGTCTATGTTAAGAACTTAGAAAGCAACTAAATGCTTTACCTTAAAGCCTTGGAAAAAGAAGAACAAGGTGAACCAAAAATCAGTAGACAGGAAGAAATATAAACATTAGGGCAGAAATTAATGAAATAAAACCCGCCCCCCAAAAATCCAAAGAATCGTATGCTTGTCTGTAAAGAAACTCTTCAGCTTCATATGATCCCATTGGTTGAAGAGTTTCTTTACCGACAAGCATACAGTAAGCAAAGCCACAGAATGGGAGAAAATATTTGCGGATTATCCAACTGATAGAAGCCTAATCTCTAGAATCTACAAAGAACTCAAAAATCTAAACAGTAAGAAGTCAAACACCCCATTCACAAAATGGGGCAAAGAGATGAACAGACAGTTCACAGAGGAAGAAATACAAAGGGCAAACACACACTTAAGAAAATGATCATCATCCCTAATCATCAGAGAAATGCAAATTAAAACAACTATGAGATTCTACCTTACCCCAATAAGGATAGCAAACATCCAAAAATCAAACAAATATAAATGCTGGCAAGGATGTGGAGAAGCAAGAACACTCATCCACTGTTGGTGGGAATGTAGAATGGTACAACCACTTTGGAAAGCAATATGGAAACTCCTGAAAAACCTGACTATAGAGATACCAACAAACCCAGTTATTCCCTTACTGGGCATCTACCCTAAAACCTTCAAACCACAGGCCAGAGAGATTTGCTCAACCATGTTTGTAGCGGCTCAATTCATAATAGCTAAGAGCTAGAATCAACCCAGATGTCCATCACTAGAAGAATGGATAACTAAGATGTGGTAAATCTATACAATGGAATTCTATACATCAGTAAGAAAAAATGACACAAAGAAATTTGAGGAAAAATGAGTGAACCTGGAACAGATCATTCTCAGTGAACTTATGCAATCACAGAAAAAAAATCGCCACATAGTCTCACTCATCTACAGCACCTAACCTGAATCTACCCAAGATACCTTATACACCCAGCAAAAATCTCATGGACTAGACACTAGGAGGGATGGGGAGGAACGGGAGGGCATCAAAGGGGTGGGAAACACTAATCTAGACCCAAATGGCAATGGTACCATAAAATTCTACTTCCTAAAAGGCAGACAAAATGGCTGAACCTTCACCAGGCCCTTACAGGAAATACCTAAACCACAAGACACTGGAGAGGGTAGGATCAAGTCTAACCTAAATCCTCTACATCTTCCCTCCCTCCCTCTCCCTTTCTCTCTCCTCTCTAACTCCTATATATTAGTTACCTGTTTTCTTTTTTCCTAATTTTTTTAGGGGACACTGACCTGTAACTCCCAGTGCCAGGATGGGGCTATCACCCACAATGAGCTTTTGATCAGAGAAACCTACAAGGTTTCCTAAAAGAAAGACAGAGTTCTGTCAGAGTACTTGATGACCCACCAAAGGTTAGTGTAAAGACCCTATTGCTGAAGACACCATATGCAGCTGACATGTAAAATGGAATGGCATGACTAGAAGCCAGGAGTCACTCAGTCACCAGTCAGTCAATGCGTCTAGTGCCAGAAGGTGCTACATGGGTGACTGGGGGAAACAACCAATATCTGTCCAAGCAACTCATGGTCCAACCTACTTAGCAGCAAATAACCCGGTGTGATGTCCACACAAGTGCAATAGTAGCACACAGCCATGGTGGGGAGCCAACTCCTCTTGATTTGGCTAACTGATCCCCTCAGTGGTACAAGACACATAGCTAGAGCTGGGAAACAAGTCAGAACCATATCCAAACATCCAATATCAAGCTACCATTAATCATGGGCTACAAGAGGGCCTACACCTATTAAACTCTCTATAAAAAAAAAGGAAGGGCTATCTCATTTGTCCTGGTGCTAACTTACTCTCCATTGGAGAACCTGTTTCTTTTTCAGATAGATACAGATCCTAAGGAGAGAGCCACCCCATTATACCTCAAAAGGGCCCTGGCTGAATCTAAGGAAAATTGGCAAAACAAGCAAGGGTGCTATTTTCCTGATGAACTGGATAACAGCACAAGGGTGAAGGAGACCAACACAGAGAAAAATCAACACCTACCAAATCAGAGAGCCACAGCCCCAGAGGCCCCCAACATCTCATCACTGAAGCAGACCAAAAATGAACCCAACATGGCTCAGGGACATTTTGCGGAAGAGGGGGCAGAAAGAATGTCAGAGCCCCATGTTGGGTCATGATATACAGAGACATTTACTGTACCAATAACTGTGGGCTAACTCCACAACGCACGACCCATATACCTCAACAAGGAGGGGCCAATGGGGAAGGGGTAGGTCACAGATGAGCCTAATAATGGTACCAAACTGCCTGTACTTGAAGAATAGAAAACTAATTTTAAAAAATCCAAAGAATCAATGAAACAAAGAGTTGGCTCTTTGAAAGGATAAACAAGATTGATAAACCCTTAGCAAATATGACAAAACAAAAAAGAGACACCAGTTAAAAAAATTAGAGATGAAAAAGGCACCATCACAACAGAGCAGAGAAACTTACAAAATCATAGGGAAACACTCTAAGAACATACACTCCACTAAGTATGTAAATCTGAAAGAAATGGATAATTTCCTTGATTTATATGACCTACCTAAATTAAATCAAGATGAGATTAACAACTTAAATAGACCCATAACAAGTATGGAGATCCAAGCAGTTATCAAAAATCTCCCAAATAAAAAAGTCCAGGCCCAGATGGATTCACCGGTGGATATTACCAGACCTTCATGGACTAACTTAACACCAATGCTTCTTAAAATTTTCCATAAAATAGGAAAAGAAGGAATCCTACCAAACTCATTCTACAAAGCCAGCATCACCCTGATACCACAACCAGGCAAAAAAAAAAAAAAAAAAAGAGGAGGAGGAGGAAAAGAAAACAGAGAATTACAGACCAATCTCCCTCATGAACATAGATACAAAAATAGTTGACAAAATGTTGGCAAACAGAATACAAGAACATATAAAATCCCAGAGATGCAGGGATGATTCAATATTTGCAAACTGATAAATGTAGTACAGTATATAAATGGATTGAAGGAAAAATATCATATGATCATCTCATTATATGCAGAGAAACCATTTGCCAAAACCCAACATCCCTTCATGATAAAAATTCCTATAGAGACTGGGAATAGAAGGAACATAACTCAACATAATAAAGGCTATTTATAAGAAGCCTACTGCTAACATATTACTAAATGGAGAAAAACTTGAAGCTTTTCCACTAAAATCAGGAACACTGCCCCACTTTTAATAAAGGACTGGAAGTTTCAGCCAGAGCAATAAGGCAAGAGACATACATAAAAGGGATGCAAATTAGAAAGGAAGTGGTCAAGTTATCATTATTTGCAGATGATACGATTGTGTACATAAAGGATCTTAAAAACTCTACCAGCAAACTGTCATAGTTGATAAACACCTATAGCCATGTAGCAGGACACAAAATAAACAACAGAAATCAGTAGCCTTTCTATATGCTAACAACAAACAGAATGAAATCAGAGAATCTCTCACATTCATAATTGCATCAAAAGAACACATAAACAAAATACCTTGGAATAAACCTAAGGAAGTGAAGGATCTCTGCAATGAAAGCTATAAAACACTCAAGCAAGAAATTGCAGAAGATATTAGGGAATGGAAAGACATCCCTTATTCTTGGATCAGAAAAATCAAAATTGTGAAAATCACGCTTACCAAAAGGAACCTACACATTTAATGCAATCCCCCAAATTACAAAGGCATTGTTCCCGGAAATAGAAAAAAAAATCCAAAATTTCATTTGGAAGCACAATATCTTGAACATCCAAACAATTTTGAAATGCTGGTATCACCATGCCTGATTTTAACCTACACTTCAGAGCCATAGTAACAAAAACAGCATGAGGCTTGCACAAAAACAGACATGCAGAATAATGGAACATAATAGAGGTATCTACATCCACCTGACATTTGACAAAAATGCCAAAAGACAGCCTTTTCAGCAAATCATGCTGGGAAAACTGGATATGTGTCTGAGAAGTATGAAAATAGATATATATCTCCCTCCATGCACAAGAATTAAGTCCAAAAGGATCAAATAATTTAATATCAGACCTGAAACTCTGAAACTGCTAGAGGAAATAGTAGGGAAATCCCTCAACATACTGATCTTGGCAAAGACGTTCTGAATATAATCCGAATTGCTCAGGCAATAAAACCACAGATTAACTAATGAAATTACAAAGCTTCTGTATAGAAAAGGACACAGTGAACAGAGCAAAGAGGCAAGCTACACTACATCCTACATTGTTGGTGGGAATGCAATCTGGTCCGGCCATTGTGGAAATCAGTGTGGATGCTCCTGAGACAGCTAAAAATAGGACCACCATATGACCCATGTATATCAATCCTAGGCATATATTCTAAAGATTCATCTCACTACCTTGGAGATATTTGCTCAGCCACATTTATTGCCACTCTACTCACAATAGCTAGAAAATGGAAGCAAGCCTAGATGTTCCTCAACTGATAAGTAGAAAATGAAGATGTGGCACATTTACACAATGGGGTTCTCAGCGGTAAAGAAAAATAATGCTATAAAATTTGCAGGAGAATGGATGGATCTAGAAAGTATTACACTTAGTAAGGTAACTCAGGCCCAGAAAGCCAAACTTCATATGTTCTCTCTTATATAAGGAGCTACAAATGATTGGACTTCTATTTGAGTACGAAAAAAATTCTATAGGCTCAGGGTCCATTGTGAAAAAGGTAGCACAAATATAAGAACCAAAAGAAGGGTAGAACTCCTTACAACGTGCATCTCCAAACACAAAATGGCCTGATATCCATGACCTCACAGTGTTGATAGTACATACAGAAGACCAGTATAATAGCAGGAAAAGATCATGACACCAAAATAGAAGACAGGCTGATTGAGTGGGAGGGGGCTATGATGGGGAGTGGAGTTTTGAAGGGGAAAGTGTGTGTGGGGGTTACCATTGGATATTGTTTACAATTATAGAAGTTATCAATAAAAAATCTGATAAGTCCTTTAAAACATTGTTCATAAAAAATTTACAGATATTATTCTTACATTCATTACATCTTATATCAATTACTTACATTAAAAATTGAGTAACAGCTGAGCATAGTGGCACATGCCTTTAATTCCAGGAAATACATGGATCACTGTGAGTTAGGGGCCAGCCTGAGATTACATAGTGAATTCCCAGGCAGCATGGGTTGAACAAAAACATGAGGCTACAGGAAAACCTTTGTACTGAAACATTCAGTTTTCCCAACCCACGTAAAAACATGACCATTTTATGATTATGTATCTATTTAGCCTATGTAAAAATGTCCACAGCAAATAGAAATCTGCTCAAAACTCAAAAATCTAGCATCTCAACTGATATGTCAGAATGTCTATTAACTTTGAGCCTTGTTACCTCACACTACAGTGACTTATTTCCAACACATAGACACAGAGTAAACATTTCCATTGCAAAAAGAAGGCATTACAATTTGGAAAACAAACAGGACAAATTTCAAAACTTGCAGCTTTACCTAAGGAACTTGAGAGAAAAAAATCACATGTTCTCCAAGTTTAACCCCTTCAGTCCTGAATGCTAGCTTTATGGAGTAATGAAACTATGCCAGCATGAGGACCATTCCATGGTGCCCACTCCCAGAGAATCTAAGCAGCTACACGGAAACATTTTTCATCTCCACAGCTCCATTTATGACATCATAGAGTGCAATATTCAGGGTTCTCTGGAGGAACAGAGCTACTAAAATAAATTATATTAACAAGGGAATTTATTGAATTTGCTTATGGTAATTCAATAGCAGTTGTATGCCTGAGAATCAAGGAATCCAGTAGCTGGTCAGTCCACGTGGCCAGATGCCTCTGCAGTCCCAATCCAGCACCATAGGCTTATAGGCTTCCTGAGAAACCACTGGTTTTCAATCCATGCTGGAAAACAGCAAGCAGCTCTGGAGCCAAGTGGAATGATAGGGCTGTTTTCACCCAGAGCTTCCTTATATGATGACCCCATCTGAAAGGAGCCTCCTGCTCTTGGTCTTGGGGAAGAACTTACTCCTTCAGTTAATCCTTCCTGAAATCAAGCTCAGGAACACACCCAAAAGGGATTTCTTTGGATTATTAAACAGATCAAGTTGAAAACACCTTATCCACAAGTCCACCCCTTGTCATATAGACAACAAACCACATCTCTTTACATAATACTTAATTTCCAAATGAAAACAGTAAAAAGTTCACAATTCCACCTAACATGTTATAATCCCATATACAACAAGAAGTGCAAAATCTTCCCCTAACACAAAGAAAAATTCCTTGAGGAATAATTAGTCTCCAACACACTAAGTCTAATATAAATTCAACAACAATTAGCTAATGATATAATCTTAATGTTGGTGTAGATGTGTACAAAAACTCCCTACCGGGCTGGAGAGATGGCTTAGCAGTTAAGCGCTTGCCTGTAAAGCCTAAGGACCCCAGTTCGAGGCTCGGTTCCCCAGGTCCCACGTTAGCCAGACGCACAAGGGGGCGCACGCATCTGGAGTTCGTTTGCAGTGGCTGGAAGCCCTGGCTCATCCATTCTCTCTCTCTCCCTCTATCTGTCTTTCTGTCTGTCACTCTCAAATAAATAAATAAAAAATGAACAAAAAATGTTAAAAAAAAAAACCTCCCTACCAAGGTAGGACAGAAACATTAGAATTACAGTCTTTGTTTTTGTAACTGCTAACATTATCTGGTATTTGTAGCTATCTTCTTCTGCTACCCATTCTGCATCCACCACCACCCCCCCCACCTGCAGCAAGCACCTCAAGAGATCTTACTTCATTACCTGGAGGGACGACCCACACTTTCATTTCTGAAGATCTGGGACATTTATCACACTACCTCTATTGGTTTGTTGGATTTGTCCATTGACTGTGATATCAAGGCATGGTAACACTAAGAGATACCTTAAAGGATCTCCTACATGCCAGACATACTCTTCCTTACCTTTATTGTGGAGGAGTCCAATTTCCCCAATAGTCTGGATCAATCACACCTGCTAAAACTGTAACTCCTTTATTAGACTGATGACTGGAGGGCTTCAGAAATCCAAAATGGATGGGGGGGTGGGGGAGTCTCAGCTTCCAGTTCAATGGAATGTTCTTTGTGTATCCTGCCAAAAGCACTACCCCCTCTGGCATAAAGCCCTCTAGGCTAGAAGAGTGCAAAGGTGGTGGGAACAGGAAGCAAAAATTAGCTAATGAGTCACTTGAGGTGATGGTTAGTGGGAATGTTACTATTTCCACCCCTTGGTTCCTGGACCTGTGAATCTGGGCTACAGGAGAAATAGTACCATATATAGAATGCTGATTCTGATCATATACATCCTACTGCAGGACATACCCTCAGCCATCCAAGTTATTGGCACCTCATTGGCACTGTAGCTGTTAGGTGAAAAAGACATTCTACCATTCTATCAAGCCAGCTGCTTCAATGTGGTTTGGCACATGGTAAGACCAGTGAATTCTATGGTCATGAGCCCAACTCTGTTCATCTTTGGCTGTGAAGTGAGTTCCTTGGTCAGAAGCAATGCTGTGTGGAAAACCATGATGGTAGATTAGGCATTCTGTAAGCCCATGAATGGTAGTTTGGGCAGAAGCACTACATGCAGGAAAGGCAAATAAATATATACCCAGAATAAGTGTCCATTCCAGTAAGGAATAAAAACTGCCCTTTCTATAATGGAAGTGGTCTAATGTAGTCAACTGCCACCAAGTTGCTGGCTGGTCACCCTGAGGAATACTACCATATCACAGGTTCATAGTTAGTCTCCATTGCTGGCAAATTTGGCACTCAACAGCAGCTGTAACCAGGTCAGCCTCAGTTATGGGAAATCTATGTTGTTGGGCCCATGCATAGCCTACATCCATGCCACCATGGTCACTTTGTTCATGGGCCCATTGTGCAATGACAAGGATGGCTGAGGAAGAGGTTGACCACTATCCCCAAAATGGAACAGCTTATATATTTGATTAAGGTCATACTCTGATAAGCATTAACATGGGGCACGAGTATCTTTATATCCTTTGCCATTCAGAGAGTTCTATCCATATACACCTTCCCCAAATGCCTTTGTCACCAATTTTCCAATTGTGCCCCTTCTAGGTCCCAGATCACCCACCTAAACCACCTATTTTTCTTCCAAAGCAAAATGCAGAACCATGTGTACTTCCCATAGTTCTGCCCATTGTGAAGACTTCCCATCACCACCATCTTTCAGAGTTGTACCAGAAAGGGGCTATAATGATGGAGTTGTCCACTTCTGTGAGGTGCCCACATAATGTGCTGAACATCTGTGAACCATACCCTAGTCCTCTCCTCCTCAGTAAATTGATCATAGAGCACACCCTGATGCCACAGGTGCATGCTTGGGAAAAGAAGGCATTGTTATAGAAGCAGAAACCATAGGCATTAGGGTAACTGCCTCAACAATCTATTTGTGCCTTCAGGGCCTGCTTGGGCCCAATCATGTATATACCACTCCTATATGATAATGAACTGCTGTGCACATCCAACTATATGGCCTAGTGGGTCAGAAATCACCCAGCTCATAAGTGGGTCAGGTCACATAGTAACTTGATGGCCCATTGTCAAATGTTCAGGTTCCACTAAAGCCCAATAGCAGGACAAGAGCTGTTTCTCTAAGGGAGACTAATTGTAGATGATGGCAGTGCCTTGCTCCAAAATTCCAAGGGCCTCTGCTGTGATTCACCTATGGGAGCCTGCAAAGGCTCCCAAAGTTGCCACTATCTGCTGCCAACACCTCAAGTACCAACAGTATTTTATAGCCCCGCCTGGATCTGTTGAAGAGCCTTCTCTTGTTGAGCTCCACTGAAAACTAGTAGCTTTCCAAGGTTGGTATATGGGATGGAGTAACACACCCAAGTGAGGAATGTGCTCACTCCAAAATCCAAATAAGCCCACCAGATATTGTGCTTCTTTCTTAAAAGTAGGAGTTGCCACATGCAACAACTATTCTCATTAGAAGGAATATCCCTACATGCCCCACACCACTGAACTAGTAGAAATTTCACTGATGTGGAAGGTCCTTGAATTTCTGATGGACTTATTTCCACTCCTTTATGTGCCTATGTTGTACCAGCAACTCCAGAATGGTTACCACCTCCTGTTCAATCAGCATAATGTCACCAATACAATGGATCAACATGACAACCTTGTGGAAGGAAAAGGCGATAAGATCCCTGCAAATTAAGCTATGACACAGAGCTTAAGGGTTAATATACCTTTGAGGTAAAACAGTAAAGGTAGCCGGGCATGATAGTGCATGCCTTTAATCCCAGCACTCGGGAGGCAGAGGTAGGAGGATTGCCATGAGTTCAAGGCCACCCTGAGATGACAGAGTTAATTCCAGGTCAGCCTGGACCAGAGTGAGACCCTACCTCAAAAAACAAAACAAACAAACAAACAAACAAAAACCAGTAAAGGTATACTGCTGACTTTGCCAGCTGAAGGCAAATTGCTTCTAATGGTACTTATGGACAGTTATGGAGACGAAAGCATTCACAAGATCAATGGCTGCATACCAGGTACCAGAAGATGAGTTAATCTACTCAGGCAAAGAAATCACATCTAGTACAGCAGCTGAAAATGGAGGAACCACCAGATTAAGTTTCCCATAATCCACTGTCTCCATGATCCATCTGTATTCTGAATGGGACAAAAATACAAGAGAGAAAGGGAAAGGTGGTAGGAACAACCAACCCATAATCCTTCAATTCCTTTAGAGTGGCATTAATTTCTGCAATACCTCCAGGGATGCAATACTGTTTTTGTTTGATTAGCTATTTCTCCAGTAGTGGGAGCCTCAATGGCTTCCATTTGGCCTTTCCAACCACAATAGCCCTCACTCCACAAGTCAGGGAAACAATGTGGGAGTTCTGCCAACTCCTAAGTTTATATATCCCAAATATGCATTCTGGAACTGAGGAAATAAACACAGGGTAAGTTCAGGGACCTGCTGGACTCACTGGCAGTCTAACATTTGACAAAACTCCATTAATTACATGACCTCCACAAGCACCTATTTTAACTGGAGGGCCATGATGCTTTTTATGGTCTCCTGGAATCAATTTCAATTCAGAGCTAGTCACCAGAAAAGTTTTGATTATTTCCTTCCCCCCACTGTACAATTACCATAGGAAAAGACTGTAGGTCCCTCTGAGGAAGTACAGGAGTAAGGTTAACATTAAAACTTTTGGGGGTTGTAGGAGGGTCCTTCCTTGAGGTGACACAGGCAACCCTTCAATCAAGGGGCTCAGAATCTGTAAACTGGCTCAAGTCCGGAAACTGATTATGAGACCTAGATTCTCTGTTGCTATGATTCAAAGTGGCTTTATGTGACTCAGCGCTGCTACTTGGAACTTGTTACCCTGAGGTCCACATAGGCACATTGCATCTATGTCACCTAATGCAGGAACTGCAACTCCCACTGTGATGTCTCCTTTACATAAATGACCAATGGTGGAGGACTTTAAATATGCTCATGCCCCTCTTGCAAATTTGTTTCTTACAGTCTTAGTAAAGGACACATCTTCTGGAAACTCCCATTGTGCGAGCAAAGATGAGTTTATCTGGCAAATCCTTTCTGACATTCTATGCTCTCTGACCCTTTAATCCCTTCATCAACTTTAAGCCAAGGGATATGAAGCAGTTCCAGATCATTCTCAGTAAGCCACCTTTGGACGCATTATTCATCCAACCTATCAAACTCTTGAGACATCTTCCAACTACATGAGATGCAGTGTTAAATCTAAAATTTCTGCTCAATGGGCCCATTTCAGTAAATTCAGCCTGATCTAATCTTATGTTCCTGCCTACATTACCCCACACCATAAATATCTATTCCCAAACATACTCCCTGTGCTTCTGCCTGTACAAGTTAAAATACTCCGGAAGAGTTTACATTGGAAGTTAGCCAATTTTATAATGAGAGCTTGGGATTGGTTTTCTGCAATTTGAGCCCTATTCTGGCTAGAGAAGTTACTCTTCTTCAGGGAACCCATAGAAAATTTTAGGTCATGAATGGGGGTCTTAAGCTTAGAAATTTCTTTTCTGACCTTCTGCTGTTGCCCCAATAATTTGTCCAAGAGATGCTAGAAGCAAAAAAACAGCCTCATATTTTGTCTTACTTTTCTACAAATATTCAAGTGTCTTAAATAGAGTCAATAAATTTCTTGCTCTTCACTCAGGATAAAAAATACATCTATTTCACAGAGGTCTTTATATAGTTCTCCTTATTTTCAATAAAAGTGCTCTTATTACCAGTAGGACCTTTAGTATTACTGAAGTGGAAAAGCCAACTTCACATAGTACCAAGCCCACTAAAAAAAATCTATCTTTACAATGCTGTTTCTCTAGAATCACTTCTGGTACCAAAATGTACACTAATCAGGGTTCTCTAGAGGAGAACTGCTAGAATGAATTATAATAAAAAGGGAATTTATTGGATTATCTTATGGGTGGTACAACAGCAGATGCAGGCATGAGAACAAAAGTAACTGGTAGCTGCTCAGTCCACATGGCCAGATGCCTCAGCAGTCCCAATCCCACACTGAAAGCTTGTATGCTTTCTGAGGAGCTTCTGGTTTTCAATCCACATGGATCTTCACTTTAAGCTGGTCTTCAGTCCATACTGGTTTTCAATCTACACTGGAAGGCAGCAAGCAGCTACACTGGCCAAATGGAAGGAAGAAGCTCTTTTTAACCCAGAGCTTTCTGATACAAAATTCTGTGGTGGTTTGATTCAGGTGTCTACCATAAACTTAGGTGTTCTAAATGCTAGGTTCACAGCTGATGGAGATTTAAAACTTAACCCCTCCTGGAGGCAGTGTATTGATGGGGGTGGTACTATAGGTATTATACCCAGTGTCCCCTTGAAAGTGTTTGGCATACTCTCCTGCTCCTGTTGTCTACCTGATGTTGGCCAGGTGATGCCCACCCTCTGCTCATGTAATAATTTCCCCTACCATCGTGGAGCTTCCTTTTAATTCTGTAAGCCAAAATAAGACCATTTTGCCCCACAAGATGGTCTTTGTTGGGTGATTTCTACCAGCAATGCGATCCTGAGTGCAACAATAAAATGTGACCAAGGAGTGGGATTGCTGCTAAAGACCTGAATGTGTGGCTTTGGCCTTTTGGAGCTGATTTTCAAGAGAAATATGGAAGGATTTGAAACCTTGACCTAAGAGATGCCTTGCAATGTTGTAGGTACAGCATGATGGACTATTCTGGTCAAAGTTGAAAGACCTAAATGCAGTAAGAACTATGGACTGTGAGGTTTGGCTTTTGGGTGTGAGAGTGAGTTTTGCTTGGCCTTGGCTAATAGATTATGTGAGAAGATTGCTGTTATGTCTGTGTCCTGGGAATTTGTACAGGGTTGTTTTGCATAGAAATGAACTGGTGTGAGCAGAGGGACATGTAACAGAAAAAAAAGAAATATTTGGGTGAACCACTGCTTATTCAGCTGCAATCGAGAGACAACGTTTGCAACATGGCCAGTTGGTCTGCACTGGAACAGGAAGAATATAGACTCTTTTGAAGGGGCCTGAGTGCTCAAAGAGTGTTCTGCTCTTAAGGTTTGCTGAATGGCTGCATGGAGACTCCCATGGAGCCATGAGGATGAGCCATGGATTGCAGTGGAGACACCAGAACCACGAGATGGCTGCTAAGGAAAACTACTGGCCCCAATGAAGTTTTCCAAGAATGTGCATGGCCTAGATGGAGAGGTGGAATTGCAACTCCAGATACTTGTTGCTGTTTAGAATTATCAGACTTGGAAATTTGTCCCTGGCTACCCTTGTTGGGTTTGATGCTTCAGAGTTTGATGTTTGCCCTGGTTGTTTTAAATCTTGTATTGGCTGAATATTTCTTTGCTATGTCCAGTGCCATCTTTTGCAGTGTGAATGTTTATTCTGTGCCATTAAAGGTTTTGAGGAAAATTTTTTGGTATTATGACTCAGTTAAAAGACCGTGGGTTATGGGGAGGTTTGAACATCATTAGGAATGGTTTAAAAAAATGGAAATTTTAAAGTTACATGAGTGCATTACATTTTACATCACGTATGGTTATGAGTTTATGGGGGTGGAATGTGGTTTGATTCGGGTCTCCCCCATGAACTTAGGGGTTCTGAATGCTAGATTCCCCGATGAGCAAGATTTGGGACTTACTGCCTCCTGGAGGCAGTGTACTGTTGGGGGCAGGGTTGTGGGTATTATACCCAGTGTAGCATTGCCAGTGTTTGATATACTCTTCTGTTCCTGTTGTACACCTGATGTTGGCCAGAATATGATATCCACCCTCTGCTCATGACGTTGTTTTCCCATGCCATTGTGAAGGTTCCACTCGAGTCTGTATGCCAAAATAAACGGTTTTATTTCCCCAACAAGCTGCTCTTTGTTGGGTGATTTCTACAAGCAATGCGAACCTTACTGCAACAGACGTCATCTGCTCTAGGGAAAGGGCTCACTATGGAGGAAGGACTGCCTCCTTCAGTTAATCCTACCTGCAAGAAACCTCATACACCAACCTGAAATGAATTTCTGTAGATTACTAAACAGATCAAGTTGATGACACCTTAATAATCAGAGTTTCCATACAAGAACTTCAAGATGTCCCTTAGTTGCAAAGTAGCAATCTGACATCTTTCTGTACTTCCAGATCTCTCTTTTCTATCTTTCTTATTACAAAAGCAATATAAGGTGAGTGACCAATGCAGAATAATAATATACTTTAGTGTTGTTATCACAGAATTCTCCTATTTTCAGACTAACATGCAATAATCATACTGTTCTAATACACAGCAGGTTTCTCATCTGCAAACATGGAAATTGCTTACAGAATTACACTTAAGAGAGCAAATGATGCTCATATGTTGTTAAATTCAAAACTTCTCTGTCAGACAACAAAATTTTTAAATTTTAAATTTAAATTTTTAAATTTTAAATTCTTCCAGTTACCAGGAAATGACCAGGAAAGCAAGTGGTCATCACACAAAATACTACTATCAAAATTTCTTATACCCCACACTTCATTTTGCTTTTCCAAACATTACACTGGCACAATAAGCATTGGTTATATCACTGTATGGATCCTCAAGTGGAAATTCCTATGTAAATCCATATACTTCCTACAAACCAAATGCAAAAGAAGAAAATCAACACATTTTCAGAAATTAACTAATCTATGACTTAATGAATAAAGTTTATATTTTTTTTCAGAATAATGAAAATTATCTGCAAGGTTTCAACATTTATTATATTTATGATTTTAAGTTATACAATTCTATCATACATAGCAGGCTGTGACCGAGAGATAAAAACTTTTAAACTTTCTTTACATTTATGAATCCTCACCTGGATGAGTTCTCTGATGTACAGTGATATGTGACTGGAAAATAAATGTATTTTACATTTACATTCATATGGTTTCTATCCTATGTGAATTCTCTAAAATTTGGTTTGACTTCCCCATGAAACTATTCTCAAATTTACCATATTCATATAAGCTATATAAGCTATCTTATAATTTGTGACACATGACTTCAGTTAAAAAAAAAAAAAAAACTTTCTCACCATTAGTATGTTCATGTGGCTTTTCACCTGTCGAAGATGTACAGTTCTGACTTCGGGCAGAAAGCTTTCTTGCATTCACCACATAAACAATCACTGGGAAATGGATGTGTTCCAATAGTCATATTGACATGCTTTCTTTCCTACGTGAGTCCTATGATGTTTAGTTGAGACTTTACTTGGGGAAAAAGCCTTTACCTCATTTAGTAGTCATCTGGCTTCTCAGGTATATGAATTCTCTGATGTTTCTTAAGATACGACTTAACAAAGAAACTTCTTCCACACTCATTACATTGATATGGTTTCTCACCTGTGTGAGTTCTCTGATGCATAGTAAGATGTGATTTGCAAATGAATGCTTTCCCACATTCAGTACATTCAACTGGCTTCTCACCTGTGTGAGTTCTCTGATGCACAGTGAGATGGGACTTGGCAATGAAGCCTTTCCCACATTCAGTACATTCATATGGCATCTCTCCTGTGTGAGATTTATGATGCTTAGTGAGATTTGACTTAGAGATGAAGCCTTTCCCACATGAAGTACATTCATATGGCTTCTCCCCTGTGTGAGTCCTCTGATGAATAGTAAGAAAAGACTTGGTGGTGAAATTTTTTCCACATTCACTACATTTGTATGGCTTTTCACCTTTGTGAGTTCTCTCATGAGTAATGAGATGTGACTTGGCAATGAAGGCTTTCCCACATTCAGTACATTCATATGGCTTCTCACCCGTGTGAGTTCTCTGATGTTTAGTGAGACATGACTTGGAGATGAAGCCTTTACCACATTCAGTACATTCATACGGCTTCTTACTTGTGTGAGTTCTCTGATGAATAGTGAGACGTGACTTGGTGGTGAAAGCTTTCCCACATTCAGTACATTCATATGGTTTCTCACCTGTGTGAGTTCTCTGATGGTTAGTGAGATTTGACTTGGAAGTGAAGCCTTTCCCACATTCAGTACATTCATATGGCTTCTCACCTGTGTGAGTTCTCCAATGCTTACTGAGACTTGAATTGGAAATGAAGCCTTTCCCACAATCAGTACATTCATATGGTTTCTCACCTGTGTGAGTTTTCTGATGTGCAGTGAGATATGACTGGAAGATGAATGCTTTTGCACATTCAGTACATTCATATGGCTTCTCACCTGTGTGAGTTCTGTGATGTACACTGAGATGTGACTGAGAGATGAAAGCTTTCCCACATTCAGTACATTCATATGGCTTCTCACCTGTGTGAGTTCTCTGACAGTGACTGAGATGTGATTTGGAGGACAAGGTGGTCCTACATTCATACAGCTTCAACCCTGTGTTTGCTCCTTGATGACAAGTTTGATGTACGTTCTGGTAAACTGCATTGTGACATTGCTTAAAATCATGAGTCTTTGTCCAGTAAAAGTTCTGTTGAGATTTAAATTCTGAGAAATACAAAACAACTTATTACACTGCAAATACTAAACAAAAATTTGACTCACAAGGGCTTGGTAGTACTTGGTAGGGTATTATTTTTTACGAAAAGATATGTCCCAATAACTATATTAAAACTACTTTTCAACTGACTTCTCTATGGTGGGAGTCAGGACACGATGCATGTCTTACACAACAAAGTGCAAGCTCTGTAAAAGCAGAATTTATTAGAGACTTCTATGCAAGACCACTCTTTGGTGTTTGGTTGGTTTTCTTGCCTCCTCAATAAATTCTGGTCTAATGTTTCTGAAGACAGCAATTCTCACTTGCGTTAGGTTTATATAAGAACTTAATTTTCAGCAAATAAAACTCTATTGGGTATGAAGAAAAGTTTTATTTTCCACTTGCCGTTACTTGACTAAGTGTTTACACATCATTTTAGCACATGTTGACTGGATGTTTTCCTCTATAGATCTTTGTCTTATGTACAAAGATTAGTGCAGAATTCTACTACAACAACAGGACATGTTGTACTTTTGCTTTTAGTCTCTCACTACTACTTTTCTCCACGGAATGAATTCATGATAGTTTTTTAGTTTGATATGTTTATATGCACATCCTTGTTTCAAATGCTTGTTTGCTAATAATAATTTGGTTATAAATCAGCCATTGCCTTTAACCTTGTTTGACATTGTCTCCTGTTGTAAACCACTGTATATGCAATCACTTGGGACTATGAGATTTGAGGGATTGTCAGTGTTCTGGTTGAGTCTTGGGATCTTAACTCAAGATTATACAAAAAGCATAATGTTGGGTTTCATAATGACTGGACATGATACATGTTTTTAAATTGCTGACATGTAATGATAATAGTAGATGAACATTGTTTTCAATCATTATTATTCTGAATGAAGGAGAAAAGGTGAAAAATATGGCAAAGAAAGAGGCTATATGAATGAAAAGCAAACACAAACATTACACTATGAAAGAAAATAATAGTAAATAAAGACAAGAAGAGTAAAATATGAACATGAAAAAGATCAATATATGGAAAAGGTGAAAATAAAGCTATTATTGCAGAAAAATAGATGACAAATACACATTCGAAAACACCTATATACTATCTCCAAGTTGTTGTTGACAGATGTAATGGTGTTTTATCTGCAGACTGATATAGTCATTCCTTGTTCACTATTGAAGTTGGTGTTGTATGTGCACTGATAGATGAATGCACAAGCAAGGTAAATGGCAGGTATGCACTAAAATAAAATTGTATTTTCATATAAAAAGTCACTAGAAACCCTTGAAATTGACATAAAGGCAGAATGCCACATTTATTCCGCATGCAAGCAACATTGCAAGGCCCTAGCATTTCCCTCATGTCAGGCTACTGTGACAGTTTAAGTGACAACCATACTCACCTGAATATCTGGAATTAGTCCCAGCAAGAGACACCTATTTCTAAGAACACTACAAGTACCACACTTTTTGCATAACAGCTCTCCGTACTGTCTGGTCTTATGCTTTACCTGTGGCTTTACGTTGTTATTTTCTTCTAAAACATTAGAGCGGACTACTTCTTACTTTTCATTGCACTGTCATTCAGATTTTCCTTTCTTCAATGTATGTACCAAATGTTCTTTTGAAATCCCTGATACACTTCCTAGATTTCACAAATCATACTTTTGTCACCTACATTCTTCTTATGCATGTTGCACAGAAGTGTTCTAGTCCCGTATAATGGAATCTCTGATGCTCTCTTTTCTCAATCACTTCTAAATTTCACAGGTGATTGTAAATATAATTATGTTGAGTACTTTCTTTGTGTGTGCATTTAAAGCATAATCACTATTATAGAGTAGTATATACTTGAATAAATATTTTTCTTCCTTAATGTGTTTCTTCAAGGGATAATGTCAGCTAAAGCAGCTGATGGAATTGTTATACTGAAATACCCAGAAAATGGTCAAGTGAGAATTACAATACCTAACACAATATTTTCCAAGACCACCTATATAGGGAATTAAATCTTAGAATGCATAAGAAAACATTCTTCAATATCAGAAACAAGATAGTGCTTTCTCCATGCCATAAGAGGTAGGTGTTTAACAGTAATAGCATTTATCATAACAATTTTTGATGAGTTCTCATTGCATTTACCTTTGCTAATTGCCTGGAAGCCTCTGAATTGAGCCTTCTACTACACTCCATGGTGCAAATCCATGCTCCAACTTGAAGATCAAATCTGGTTTGGTCATATATCTCCCTGTAATTGAAAAATTGTGTCAATTTTATATGTCAAGTGGACTCCTGTAAGATAACAGCTGCATTTCAACAACTGCTCTCTACTAAGCGAACTGTAAAGTTAGCTTACAGAAAGTTTATACTCCTGGTGTTCATGAACTAGAATATTTCTCTGAAGTGATATTTAACAGCATGATATATAATACAATATATATTTTTTAACAAGATATGGACTCACTTTAGTACAAGTTGACCAAAACCAGATACTGTAGTCCCAGGCTGTTTCTTATACTCATGGAGGTTCTTCTACCTCAGCCTCATACTTTCTAGGACAAAACGCTTAAACAATGACTTTAAAAGAACATTAAATGAATAGAGCATAACAGAAGGGGAATATAATAAAACTAGAAAGACAATAAATGAAATTAATGAGAGGTGGAACAAAGAGAGAGTGGTCATAAGAAAAAGAAGAGAAAGATTGTGGGACAAGAGTTCAACAAAAGAATAAAAAGGTAAAATGGGGTCTGGAGAGATGGCTTACTGGTTAAGATACTAGCCTACAAAGCCAAAAGAACTAAATTTGATTCTCCTGTACCCACAAAAGCCAGATTCCCAAAATGGTGCATGCATCTTGAGTTTGTTTGCAGTGGCTGAAGGTCCTGGCACACTCATTCTTTCACTCTATCTGCCTCTTCCTCTTCCTCCTCCTTCTCTCTCTCTCTCTAAAAATTTTTAAAAAGTAAAACAGGAAAGAGGATTGAAAATTAGAATATGGAAAATGAATAGCAGAAAAGGAATAGAATGAGGATGGTTGTAATTAACTGTGCATTTGGAAGAAATAACTTATGTTGTATAGCACAGTAGTAAGTTAGTATGCATCTGGTAACAGTTACATTAATACTTCAAAATATCTACAAGAATTTCTAAATGTTCCCCATATAAGTAATGCTTGATCTGACAGACTCTTGTCATTATATATGTGTGTACTGTAAAGCTACTTTGTTGTACATAATATGGTCTATTAAGTATCTCAGTTTAAGAATACCATATCAAAACAATGCTAAACATTAGTAATGATAACTATATTTAATCACCAAAAGAAAGGAATTGCTACTCAGAAACTCACGGGAGTTTAGCTCACCCAAGAACATCAGGCTGCTGTAGTTCTCCAGCATCACATCTCTGTAGAGGTTTTGCTGAACAACATCCAGGTGCTGCCATTCTTGCCAGGTGAAATCCACAGCGACGTCTTCAAATGACATCACCTCCTATAATGAGATATTTGTCTACAACCTAAAACTACAAAAGAGGGACTAAAAAATTGGACTTCACTGTAATTTAATATATTATTCCAAAAAACTGCCCTCTAAATAAGTTCATGCCCATATATTACTAGTACTCTCACTGTTTGCTAGAGAGGCCTTCCTTTTCATATGGCAGTTACCATTGGATTGATTCAAAACACAACAAATTGCTGAAAATTGACAGTAGAATATTTAATACTAAATGAGACATCTCTATCACATACTCCAAGGCTCAGCAACCATTGTAGAAGAGGTGAATAAAGAATTGCGAGAGCTAGGCATGGTGGTACATGCCTTCATTCTCAACACTAGGGAGGCAAATGTATGAGGATCACTATGAGTTAGAGGGTACCCTGAGACTACATAGTGAATTCCAGACCAACATGGGCTACAGTGAGACCCTACATCTAACATTAAAAAGAAAAAAAAAAAAAGAATTAGAAGCTGAAAAATTGCCCTTCATATTAACCTCACTGTGGCCGATGCTATCCACATGAATACTGCTTAATAGGTGGGAAGTAAATAACATCAAAATAGGAAAGAGACTAATAGGAAAAAACAAAGAAATCAGTGTAAATTGAATTTTGGAGGAAGAAAATAGAGGATGGTGGGAGAGGATAAGGAAGTTTTTAGAAGGTAGTTCTTTCCCCATTACTACTCAGCACTTAAATATCAAATGTTATATAGTTGGAAGTGTGGTCAAATAATGAATTTCATCTACTAGGATAGAATGTGTTCTTTAATAAATGGGAACTCAGATAACTCAAGCAAATATAATGTAGGCAATATTTTGAACCATCCTTCAAACTACCATCCCAATAAACTCTTGCCAAGTATTTTAAATTAGCCTGTCTTGATAAACACAACTTGATATATTTACATATATGGCTTCCAACATAATACCATACCCTGAAAATACACTCCTATACATATACCATATATTTCTTCCTGTGTGAGTTACAACAAGCATGATGTTCTTTAGCAGGATGGTTAATAAATTCGCATGGGTCATGTTAGGAAAAGTGGGAAATAACATGACAGGGAAGACATGAATAGACTTTATTTGAGGCATCCTGAGAAGGGCACTGAGCAAGAAGGTCAAAGAACCTAGGGGATATTTTGAAGGGATGTGGGCATTGGAATTATTTCCTTGCTGGGTCATCCACCTTGTCACAGGGTTTGGGCCACTTTAGGGAAGTAGTAATCAGACAAGTGGCTTGGGCTATTCCTGGAAAGTGAAAATAGGAATGGGTGGTCTGGTCTGCATTATTCCAAGAATGTGGTATTTGGGATGGGTGGTTAGATCACTCTAAGGAAACAAAGGGTCACAATAGCATGGCCATCAGAGTCCAAAGGTGGTGTCATTCTGGTTTTATCAGGTCCCACTTTCTACTTAATCCTAGTATCCCCTAATTTTTTTGAGGCAGTCTCATTAAACTTCCTATTTATGTGTCCTACAGGCAGAGGCCTACTAGGGGAGTGTGCTATTGGCAGAGTATCCTTTACCTACCCCTAGGGTGTATTCTAAGCAGCCTTGATTTCTGCATGCTCTCTTTCATGCCTGGCTGTGCATGTATGATGAAGCGACACAGCTTCTACTGCCATGGTGAAGCTTTCCCTAGAATGTGTAAGCCTTAAATAAATAAACTGAAACATCTCCATTTCTATTCTCACTCTTACAAAACTCAAACCTCTCACCTTCTGAGAACTGCCTTTTAGACTCAGATCACGTCCAAAGCTCCTCTTCCCTCCAAACCTTTCCGAGATATCTTATGCATCAGATGCCTGCTGCTTCTATATGCCCAGCACTGACACTCTCACATGCTTTCTCAGTCAAATCCTCTTACGTAGCCACCCCCACCCTCACCATAGACACCAGTCACTAACTCTCAATCTCTTGAATTGTCCTCAGTTTCTTGCTTCCTCCCTCACACCATAAATTCACCCTTCACACCAAGAAGGCCTGTCTTCCTCATATACATCCACCTTCAAAAGACCCTTTAGTCCCTTATTCATCCTCAGAGGATGAAGAACAATGTGACCCACACCATTCCTATGCTTTGTAGATTCTTAGTCAACACATAGTGTTCTACAACCTGTGGTAGTAAATCCAATGGCATCCAGGTTTAGCCAATCCAGGTGGACAGTCATTT
Source organism: Jaculus jaculus (assembly GCF_020740685.1). NCBI lineage: Eukaryota > Metazoa > Chordata > Mammalia > Rodentia > Dipodidae > Jaculus > Jaculus jaculus. Next base: position 2,178,274 of record NW_025423491.1, read on the forward strand.
CTCAAACCAAGATACGCCATGGACACATGAATAAATGACTCAGAGAGGAAAAATACCTAATCAAAGGTATCCAGCATGGTGATGGGAATCTTTATTCCAGCCCATGACCTGGGGATCCCCAGGACTTGAAGGAAAGTCTTCATTAAGACAGTGAGAGATACTGAGATAATAGAGACAAATAGGATACCCATAGGGGACCCAAAGTGAGGTCAGTGTAACATGCCTTGATTAGGACAAAGAGAGAGTCACAGAGATTCAGATATTATAGACCCATAGGTAAACAGCCTAACACAAAAACCTATGTGCACAAACAAAACATTATAGAGGGACTATGATCATGAACCCTACTAGCTGTGACTCCCAGCTACAAATCCCATTTTCCCTCAGAACACTTTCCAGATCTCTTTTCCATCAAACATTTACTATGTCACTCAGAACATCCCTGAGACCCTCACATGCTCTCTGAGTCAAATCTTCTCTTAAGAAATCATGTCCCTGAGACACTAGCCTCTATACCTAATTCCCTGGTCTCCTCCCTCAGTATCATGCCTCTTTGCTCAATCAATAACTTATTCACACCTATAAGGCCTGTATTCCCCATACAGATCATCATTTCACAAATCATTTAGCTCTCCATCTGTACTCAGCGGGGAGACAACCAAGGACCCATGCCTTTCCAAGTCTTTTTAGAATGCTTTTGCTTAGTGAAAACCCAGTCTTCTAGAACATATGATAATCAAGCCAGTGGATTATTTGTCCCATGGTGGCAGACAATGGAAGACTCATCCACCAGTTTCCCAAACCTGTAACAAAAGCTTCCCTTACTATGCAGCAAGCCAAGCTCCATACCCAAATGATCTCCCAGGTATCAGGGTCTAAATGGAGGACTGATAGATTTTAAAGCAGCCCGGGCCTCCCCAAAGCAATTGCTTACTCTTGACATGCTGTGATTCACCACTATGGTGAGCAGGCAGCAACAACACTCAATTCTCTAGAAGAAAAAGAAGTCAAGGGTAGGAACTGGGTTATCTAGGTGGTACTAACGGAAAGTGATTGGGCCTTTTGTCTTTCATTATTAGTGTTGCTTTACCTCTCTCTGCATTCATTTTTTGTGTTCTTCATCAATGCAATCACTCATATTTTCATATCCTACACTTTTGTTTTCTTATCTAGTTCAGTTTTTCACTTATTTTTTAGTAATTAATCACTAACACATTTTAATAAGTTTAGCTTATTCATTATACCATTAATATCTTAATTAATTAATATCTTAATTGTGAACTTAATTGTATCTGGAATCATCTAGAAGGCAAATGCCCTGGTGTGTCTATGAGGCAGTTCCTATTTTATATCAACTGAGGAAGGAACAACCATCTTAATTGTGGGAAGCATGCACCATCAGATGGTTATAGCAACCTGGATTAACACATCCTTCACGTCCTTAGGGTAATTCCAAGGTTCGTTCGTTCATTCCCTCCCTTCCTCCCTCCTTCCCTCCCTTCCTTCCTTCTTTGAGGAGACTCCCTGATTTTACCCTCTGCATGTTTGTTGTTAGTTTATAGGAAAGCTCCTGGTTTCTGTGTGTTTATATTGTATCCTGCTATGTTGCTAAAAGTGGTTATCAGCTCGAATAGTTTCATGGTAGACTCTGTAGGGTCTTTCATGTATAGAAACATATTATCTGCAAATAATAATTTGATTTCTTCCTTTCCAATTTGTATCCTTATTATGAGTGTCTCCTGCCTGATTTCTATAGTTAGGACTTGCAGTACTATCTTAAGTAAAAGTGGGGAAAGTGGACACCATTGTCTTCTTGCTGAATTTAGTGGAAAGGCTTCAAGGTTTTCCCTATTTAGCATTATGCTGTCTGTAGGTTGGTCATAAATAGCTTTTATTACGTTGAGACACATTCCTTTTATCCCAGGTTTCTGTAAGACATTTACCATGAAGGGATGATGGATTTTGTCAAATGCCTTTTCTGTATCTATTGAGATGATCGTGTGATTTTTGTTCTTTAGTCCATTTATAGAGTGTATTACATTTATCATTTTGCATTTGTTAAATGACCCTGCATCTCTGGGAAAAGCATACTTGGTCGGCATAAATAACATTTTATGCTTTATTTTTATTTATTTATTTATTTGAGAGCAACATACAGAGAGAGGAAGAGATAAAATAGGCATGCCACGGCCTCCAGCCACTGCAAACAAATTCCACATGCATGCGCCACCTTATGCATCTGGCTTACATGGGTCTTGGAGAATTGAGCCATGAAACAGGGTCCTTAGGCTTTGCAAGCAGCACTCAACCACTAAACCATCTCCCCAGCCCATGAATGTTTTGATATATTCTTGTATTCTATTTCCCAAT